>NC_142705.1:16826924-17130858 GCF_029339155.1 Prunus mume
TGTTGACGTGGAACATATGTGGAGCCCCAACATCCAATGATATAGAGCCACGTGGTTTTAAATATAATATAATATATTTTTAAAACTTAAAATTCATAAATAAAAAAAAAAAATTAAAAGCAACCTAAATTGTTTTATATATTTTTAAAACAAAAGTACAAAGCAACTATGTGCCAAATATGGGTAAATCTTCTCCAATGACCAAACACAACAACATGTTGAATTGATCTAGAGAGAATTACACACAACCCACAATGACTAAATCCCCGATCTAGCAACCAGAAACACATGTACTCAGACCAACAATACAAATTTGTTGTGCAACAACATAAATGACAAATCTGTATGGAAAGGCAAAAGCTAAAAAGAAATAAAAATTATAAATAGAAAACAAATCACAACACTCTTAAAGAGTTTCTGAAAATTATTAGTCTAAAACAAAACTAAGAAATAGGATCACTGCTCCACATCTTAACCTTTGAAGAAAATTATAGCGCCAAACTGGCTAAACTCATAGTCCCACATTGGCTAAACTCTAACCCAGGGTTGGTCATGAGATTTTGAAGGCCCTGTGCGAAACTTAAACGAGAGCTCTCAATTTAATATGAAAATATTTATAAAAAAATTTGACCAGACTTAACATCATAAAATAATATTTTTAATAACTAAAATTCATCATCTATTAGCATGCAATAGCAATCATAAATAACATCTATAAAAGTTTTAATGTTTCAATTTGAGAAAATGGAAGAGGAATGAGACATGAATTTTTTTTGTTTCGTTTTGAGTGGGTGAAAACATACACTCCAAATTTTTTTGCTTGATTGAAGAAAGCTTGTGTATGCAAAAAAGAAAAAGAAAAAGAAAGCTTGTATATATTGCTTTCCTCTTTTTTTTTGTGTTGTTAACAATAAAAAAAGAGTAGAAATGTAAAAATATAACTACTAAATGGTACAATATGGACTCGAATCCAACTTGCCTACTAAAATCAAGGGGATGAAGTCCAACTCAACTAAATACACACTTGAGTTATGTTCCTACACGCTCAAGTGTATATATAATACTTATAATATTAATATACATAATATACAAGTAAAAAAATTTCGGGGCCCTTAAAAATTGGGGGCCCTGTGCGGTGGCACTAGTTGCACACCCTTAGGGTTGCCTCTGTCCTAACCCAATGCAGCCAGACATCTTTCCCTTTTTAGAGCTCCAAATTATGTCAAAGGAAGCCAACTCCTTGTGTACTTGGGCCAAAATACATTGACTCTATCATGGCAACGACATTGTTTCACAGCGACTGCTTCCACATCACAAAATAAACTAACAATCTTGAGGGAAAATGGAGGGAAGGAGAAAAGAAGGGATGAAAGGAGAGGGGAGGCAGCGACTAAGACTTTTTTCCTTAGAGTTTTCTCAGAGAGTGTTTAGGGTTTTCATTCGCCCATAGAAATAGAAAATGTACATATATTGAGAATGAGAATGGCATGGAAGAGAGTAATTTGATCAATATTATGCATAATGACGATAGGTAATTTTTTTTGGGGGTCTGAATATAGTACTTATAATTCACCTAAATGAACAAACCCATTCGTCATGTTACAAGTAAACCTGTGATGAGTATTTATATTGGAGGAATTAGTTTATTCCTCTCCCAGTTTTTATTTAATAAACAAATCTTTATGTGGGAACCTGTGTATTTATGCCTATCTATAAATATTCATGTCAAGATGATCTTATTTCCATGTAAAATTATCAAGCCCAACCACATCACCATCGCATTGTCTCCTTTCACCATTGGACTGGCCTTAGAGGAAAATTCCATAAACCACAACCACACGATGATGATCAATGAAGGCAACGAATCTGCGGAGTCATTTCTTCATTGCCTTTCTCCTCATCAACAAGTCGATCAGTTTGAGCTCACACCGTCTTCACCTATGAGCGGCGGCGGCGACCTCACAGTGGTTAAGAAGCTTAACCACAATGTTAGTGAGCGCGATCGTCGCAAAAAGATCAACACTTTATATTCCACTCTTCGTTCCTTGCTTCCAGCATCAGATCAAACGGTATGTAGTGTACACACTGATTAATTCATTAATTTTTTTTATTCAACCGTCCATGATCAATTAATTTCTTGCAAATTGTTGTAGTGTTTTAATCTTAGTTCTTATAGAGTTGCCAACTTTGCGTACATAATGTATTATGTGAGTATCCAATCCAAATTCCAGGCCCAAGATAGGCCAGGCTTTTAATTCCCGGACGTGGAATTCACACTCTCAACAACATGTGCAGAAAAAACTAAGCAATCCAGCCGCAATTTCACGGGCCGTGAAATACATACCGGAGCTGCAACAACAAGTGAAAGGACTGATTCAGAGAAAGGAAGAACTGTTATCAAGACTTCGTAGGTTGCAGCAGCAGGGAGATCCAATTTACAATGAGTTGGCTCAATGACAGAGAAGTTGTGCCTCAGATTTCTTCATATGTGGTCCAGAAGAGTCCATTCTCACAAATCTTGGTTGATTTGAAAGAGGATGGGCTTCTGCTACTTAATGCTTCCTCCTTTGAGTCCTTTGAAGGAAGGCTCTTCTACAGTCTTCATCTTCGGGTGCAGGAGCTTACAAATATTATCTTTCCATGATTCAGTACTTTAATTGATTAATTAATTAAAGAAGATAAAGGAACAAAATGGATGATTAGAAGTTTTACTTGTGTTTTTCAGTTGTTAGGAAAGTTTAAATAAATTTTCTATGGTAGATGGAGATATAAGTAGGATGGTTTGCAATAAAATAACGTATTATTTTAGTGGACAAATTGTGGACCACCTGCTGTAACTTTTCAATTGGAGAAGTGTAGGCAATCATTGCAACTTTCATTGCGGAAAATTATTTTTTATACAAGTGATATCGAGGGAAGGGAGAATCAAACATAACCTGGGATGTTGGAGTAAAATACATTGAACCAGTTGAGTTATAAGTAGGTGTTGGTCCTTTTTTCCGTCCTTTCGTTCCTTTTCACTGCCCGAGGGGGTCGGCTCTGCTTTGAGGAACAAAGCAGATCGTTGGATCAACACCAATGCCCCGATCGGATGGTGTCTCTTGGCTCGTAGAGAGGACTCCTTCAATTTCTGAACAAAATTGAAAGTTGAATCAGTTTGCCAAAGCCAGCGGGCCTGGTCGAGGCCCTATCATCAACTTTCTCAACTCTGATTCATGGTGCTGTGTAGGCGTGCCACTATTGGGTATATAACCAGCCCAATAGATCTGGTTTGAATGCTTGTGAATGGTTAACTGTGCGTCTTTTCTGGACTTCTTCTCAAGCCATTATACTCTTTTCTCCGTCTTGGTGCCGACATGACTTACTAAAACCCAAGACATTCTACCAAAATTTTGGCTCTCCCCTGCAAAGTGCTCAAACCCAACAATAAACAACCTGCATAATTTACAACATAATATAACCCAACTGCTGCTTTTAACATACAACAATCCAACATAAAATGGCCTCCGGCCTCAAGTAGTAGCCTAACATGGGCGATAGAGCGTCTACAGAATTTGTTTACAACAAGCAGGAGTAGAAAGAATTTATCAGACCTAACAACTGACGACAAGCTTGGAGCTCGTGACTTGCTCGAACGCCTTCAAAAGCAACTCAAAACAGAAATATGTGAGTGGACAGAAATAAAGTTTCACTTTAAATCAACATAGTAACCCCACCATGTAAAAATAATGCTCTAGCATGCAGTTTCACAATTCAGAAACCAAAATTCAAACACAAAATCCCAAAGTCCAAAACATCTCCACATCTCAAGTCCACAACTCATTTCCCAATGATATATAACTCTCATTAACCCGTAAATACCCATATATAAATATATATATATATATAGCTAGGACTTTAATATAATATATACTCCTCTCATACTAATGTACCGGGGAGACAATCCAACCACTAACCCAGATGAGTAGTCCAACCGGGGGACGGAACTCCATAGCTCACACGCCGGCACTGCCAACTCACAAATCTCATATCAAGTCCTACGATCATCACCCCAATGTGATGATACTCAAGCAATATACATACTCTTCCCATCGCCGCTCACACACCGCAGTGTGAGACCTCTCATGGCCTTCCCATTGTGTGGGAAGCCTAGTAACTAGGGAATGGTACTCACCTACCATACTCATACATCTCACAACCATCCCTCAATTTCACATCTTTCCACAATCTCACCACAACAACCTCTCATACTCTATACATAGACAATATAGATAGCCATCCCAAAATCCATATCAACATATTCATCATACTCAAATATATATGTCTATACTCAAAATATATAGCCAAGATGTATAAGCATATTCAAATCCATCAATCAAATGCTTATTAAATCAAAATCACCATTTAAAATATATGCACAAAGCTTCCATAAATAAAAACCATGCATATGCTTAAAACAAAGTCCACTCACAAGTAATCCCAAGCTTCTACCTATTCCAAGATACAATTCCTTGATTAACATCACGTACTTCCAAGGAAATTCACGAAAGGAAATATTTAAATCCCCAAGTTCGGTGCGCTCACGTCCAAAGGAATATCCTAAGGTCATTTGGAAATCGCTTCCGATCGCACGGTAATTGCGATTCCCAAACTTCAAATTATTGAATCGGAACATCCGGGGCTCCGATTCACGATCCGCGAATTCCTATAGGTTTCTAAGAGTACCTAAATCAACATACTTCAGTTTGGAAACGATCCAACGGTTAGAACTTATCGAACTCGGACAACGCACAATATGCGAAATCCGTTCGATAGTCAAGCGATATCCAAATTGAGATCCGCGAAATCCTCGCGCTCGTGACATCCTAAGGATCTCATCAGGACGAAAAACAACTTCACCCACCTTGCCCATCGGCAGCGTGTGTGTAGAGAAGTTTCCGGCGACGGAAAATCTCACACCAATTCACCCTTCCAATCCTAGGTACTACTCAAAGAATGGAGCAACTTTTTCAACTACGGCAACGTCCAATTCGGACGGCAAGTGGCGAATTTCAAATTGAAAACCGGCCAAAACCTAGGTTTCAATTCATGAATTTAACAAATCTATCAAAACCTATCTGGATGATTTATGGTGGCTGGAGGAGAGATGATGGTGGTTCGATTCTACGGGGTGGTCAAGGAGGTTTCGATCGGTGAACACTGATTTTACCCCAAACTTACTTCGAAATAATTACGGTTCTGCCAGATCGCCAAAGCTTCGTTAAATCTCCGATTCAAGCCTAACGGTTTCGTCTCAGTACCACCTAAACCACACCACTCATGGTCCCAAAATCTTCCCGAATAAGAAATTGACCAAAATTACCCTTAACCCAAGAGTAAATTAATATTTTCTCTTAATTAGATTAAAATAGGAAAATAAACAGTCGGGGTGTTACTGGATTGATTCTTTTCTATGCCTCAATCAAGAGCACTTCAACATTCTTTCCTTAACGAATGTCAACCTGACAAGTATGAGTGGTGCCTGAACAAGCAAGAGAGAGAGAAAGGCCAAGTTCGTGGTTAGACCATATCTGGGTTTTATCAACCGATCTCAATATTTTATCATCCTCGGGCTAGATTATTAATTCGAGCCCAACTCAACTTCCTATCCCTTTTGTCCTTTACTGTTTCATTCATAGTTCTTATAGACTTTTCGAAGGGAAGAAGGCGGGAATCCAATTTTATGTACTAAAATAGTCCATGATTCATTTTTAGATAATTAAGTGAACTTTATTTATGAAGATTTTTATGCAACTTATACTTAATTTGAGTGTAAACTAAATAACAAAAACTTCTTCAATTAATCCATCAACTATCTTTGAATCCGAATTACAAAGCAAAGAAAGAGAGACCAGAGATTTCTCAATCCAGAAATGATTACATGAATTGAAACAGTTTACTTTTTTAAAGAAAATCATACTATGGATATGGTAGAGCTACGAGAGATAAGCGCAGGAGTTGTCAACTGGTTATTTAGAGAGAGAGAGTAGGCAAATTGTTATCTTGAGAGTTTCCAAGTGTTTTTTAAGACGTTGCATTTGGTTTTGGAGAGAGAGTCCTCTTCTTCTGAAGTAGACCTTCTTCATTTATAGAGGTGGGGGAGCCTATAATGATGGAAACTAGAACAAGACGTTTGGCTTGTGGTTCAAGGTCAGCTACTGGTTTGTTGATCTTAACCAGTTTATAGAGGGAATAATGGAAGGCTACTGGCAATAACCGTCAGTTTTCCTTGTGAAGCTCTCTTGATTTGACTCTTTCGTACTTGAAGACATGGCTGGCAATTTGATCCTTCTCTGGTTTTGGAGGCTTCAGTATGGCTTGTTTTCTTGCTGGGAGAGAAGGAGGTCAAGTCTTCATTAAATGTGATAATCTCTTTCAGCCTCCCACATGGGCTTAGAAAACACGTTTATCAATTTTTTAACCTGTAGTGCGGAATAAGGGTATGATTTTTGCAATTTGGACCTTCTTATTGATTTACTCAAAAAGGCCCGTTAGGAAAAAGATGACCTTTTAAGAAAAGATGAATGTTAATGGGCCTGATTTTATCTTAAAAATATTCTTTTAATCCTTTAGACCATTTTTGGTCCATTTACCAAAACTGGGTACAAACAGTAGGCAAATATGAGCTCCATGCAGTTATTAGTCACTTCGTTTCACTCCAACATATATACTCATTTATTTAGTGCACTTCATTCTGGTTTTTATCTATTTTTTATTTGTATAGTGAAATAAAAACCTATACTTGAATTCATGGAGGAAAATGTAACTCGGGCTATAGTTGAAGTACCGCTCTTAAAGTAAAGCGTAAAACAAACAAGCAACAAGAAAAATAATGTCTGCCATTGTAACCCAAAAAAAATCTTACGGGCGTGTTAATTGTTGTTACTATTGGAGACTGCCATTTGTTTAATGTTTGTCTTAATTTGTTGGGTTTGCAGGTAGAAAGAGTACTTGTAGAATGGAGTGCAACATTCTGAATGAGAAGAATAGCATTCCATTAATGTATTACTAGAGAGAGCGGTGTTTTCCTTGCTAAGGGGAGACCTGGTTCACCAAGTCATTTAGCATTTTAATTAATTAATTTATTCGTCAGATGGCCTTTTAGTTTTGTATGCTGTTTTTTTTCTTTCAAAATTGTATAATAGAAATAAGAATAAAAGGTCGGCTATTGATTAGTTAATCAAAGAGCCATTTAGCAAGGGGCTCGTAAAGTGGTTAAGAGCATTTACTCTTACATTCAAGTTTTTTAGATTCAATTTCTCCCTCTCCTAATATCGCTTGTATATAAAAAAAAAAAAGGGAGCCATTTAGATTTGAGGAGTTAAATAAGATCTCTTTTATATTGTAATATGAATGGCTTTCTAATCTAGGTCCATATTGTAAACACCTCACAATAAACTACGTTCGCAACTCCATTCAAATTTGTAATTCTTGAATTTTGAAGGGCTTTTCACATGTAAGCCCATAAGTAGTGTCCAAAATATATAAAAAAAACCTTCAATATTCAAACATCAGGAACAAAAATCAATTTTGACTTTTTAAAGGGACCAAATATACCATACAAGTCTTGAAAAATCTAAAAATTACAACACTACCAACAGAGTTTTTTTTCTTTTAAAAATCATAAGGCTAAGATAATAATGATATTTCACACAATGTTCTTTTTTAGGTTTCTCTCTTCAATTTATAGTTTTAAGTATTTATATATAAAATCAATTCAAGAAATGAGTTCTTATTATAAATTTCTCAATTTTGAAAGCATATATAGCAGAAAACCAAATGAAATCTATATTAATCATCATAAATACAAAATTTGTAACATCCCGACTCAATTTAATTATTATTTAATTAATTTGTGAAATTTACAATTTTGCCCTTGGGAGGTGGGGTCATTTTGGTCACCTTTTGATTTAGAAGGATTTTAGGGAATTAATTCAGAAGGATTTTAGGGAATTGAGTGGCACCATTGCATAGAGCTTGACGATACGAGTTCGTAGACATGCAGCACGCCCAATTTCGAGTTGTAACAAAGGAGGAAAGGTCTAGAACCGAAAAGGACGTAGTGGAAATTTTCAAATTTATTATTGCTTCAGTACTGCTACAGTACCAAGCCACCTATTTCTTCCTCACTTGCTCTCTCTTCCTCTCGTGAAGCATAATAGGCCAGCCACTTTTGTTGGCGATTTCTCTCAACTCCGGCCATCGTTTTAGGCAAGACCGGTCCCAAAATCTTCGTATCTTCATCCTCTACCTAACCTAGCCCATTTCCCAACTCAAAAACCCAAGTGTTGGTGATTTTCAAAGTTTCGGATGCCGTTTCTGGGGACTCTAGCCATCGTTTTCGTTGATTGAGGTATGAAACTTCATCTACTCTTCATGTTCTATCCATTATGTAGGTATTGTAGATCGATTTTGAGGTTTTAGGGATCGTTCAAAACACCCACGTAGGGCTCACAGTTTCGGCTAGTTCTGGTTAGTTTTTAGCCTTGGTCTAAGAACAAAAAGTGTTTCCTTGTTAGTCTGAATGTATTGGTATAGGTATTGTAGGGTGTTTTGAGAATTTTCCGTCGCCGGTATTTTCTCAGGCCACCCACGTGGTGCTGGTGCGTCTGGTGGCTCATTGTGTTCTAAAATGTTCCCCATGTTGTCCTGAGCATGACGGTGTGCTCGGATTTGAATTTGGTTATCGTTTGGCAGTTGAACGGATTTACGCATATTAGGTGATATACAGGTTCGATATGTTTAGACAGTTGGATTGGCTCCATTTCCGAATATGTTGTTCTCTGTACCTCTAGGATCATGTGAGAACTCACGGATCGAGAATCAGAGTCCCGGATACTTTGAATCAATGATTCAAAGGTTACGTAAACCGATGATCATTTGATCGTGCTATCAATAGTAATCCGACCGCTCGATCGAGACCAAACTCTCGGGACGTGTTTAGGAAACTCTGTTGGACCTTTAGGAACTTTTGGATTGTAAATTGGAGGTCGTGGGCCCCGTGGGCCTAGTTGACCATTAGTGGACCAATATGACTAGTTTGACCGGACAGTTGACCAGGAGTCTTTTGAGATTGTCTCGTCTCTTGTTAAATACTAAAATGGGCTCATGGTTTTTCTTAAAGGTTGTGCACCCACTATGAGTCCGAGAGCTAGGGTTTTGATTTAAAGTTCAGTGTTGGGTTTGATTATAAAGTTAATCTTGGTATTTTCTCAAATAGGTTCTTTGGCGCTATTAATAGCTCCGGACGAAACCACAGAGGCTTGAGTGTGCTTTGGACCGTGTGTGAGTGGACATTTGTTTTCTAAATAGTTTTATGAAACTCTTGGATTTTGATTTGTTTTTATGGAATTGAGGATTTATGGTTAGTAGTTTTCTAAATAGTATGTTATGCATATTCGAATTTGGGTTGAGAACGGTTTTGAAGGATTATACATGGCTTGAGCTAAGTTAATAAATTATTTATGGTATTTATTTTCCGAGAATTTGGTTTTGGTTGAAATGTTTTTATTTAGTTTATTCCTGGTTTAGTACTTGAGGTTGATGTTAAAATGATTTTACATGATTTAATTTTACAATATGTTTCAGGAGGATTTATAAGTGGTAATTGAGCGAGTTTGTCGAATAATTAATTAGTAAGGATTTTATTTGTGGGTTTTTACTTGGTTTTTACTTCGAGAATGTTTTGATAAGTTTTTAATGGTTTAAAAAGGGGGTTTTGTTTATTTAATTATCTATTGATGCACACTTGAAATTTGGGTTTATTTAACGGTTTAAAAAGGATTTGGGTGAGAGCTTTGGAAAAGGAATTTGTGACAAAGGGAGTTTTTATGTTTAAGTGTCGAGAAGAGGATTTCAAACCCACCCTAGGTACCCAGACCCGATTGCCTTCAAAAGTTGTTGGTTGCCTTTGGAAACGTATAATTGTGGCATGGGAAAAGATTATAACGGTTGCCTTCAGAAAAGTGAATCTGTTGCCTTCCGTAGAGTCAGTGCACATGACTAGGATTGCATGTACCTACATAGAGACTACTCTATAGGTGTTCGGCCAGTGAATTGATTGTACTTGCTTTTGTAGGTGTCCGACTAGTGTATTACCTGTACATGCTTATGTGGGTGTCCGGCCAGTGATTTTCCCCACGATGTTCCCCTACCACCTTGCTGATATACTACACAGGTTGGTTAGTTTCCCATAGGTATACTTGGGTGGAGAGTTTTTGTATGAATTGGATCAAGACTGGATTTCGGTTGAATTGTACTTTGAGCTTGCTTGATTTATTGAATTCAAAGAATAGTTTGAAACTTGATTTTTGTTAATTTATATTCTTGAGTTACTCGACATTTTGGATTTAATTGTTATTTGAAATACAAGGTTGGTTAATCGAACTTTACTTTACAGTTAATTCCGAGTTTCTTTTACCTATATAAGTATTTATCATATTTTGCTTATGTACGTAAATTTGCTTGTGTTTTAGTAAGTTTTCAAAGGTTTGCGAAAATAGAGGGGTTAGTATGTTCTGTATAACTATTTTTGAGAAAAACTATCTTTTTGTCCATTCACGCTTTTACTGTTTTGCGCCTCAGGAAGTAGATAGCTCAGAGTTTGGACGACCATGTAAGCTACTCCGGCGTTAGTGAAGTCTTCGAGTTCTACCTTGTAGGAAACTTCATTTTCCATTTTCGTTGTTTGTTTAGAAACTAACTTTGTAAATTTAACTCTAGTAGTTGCTCTGATATTTCCCACTTACGACTGAATTTGAGGTTGGAAGCCGTGTGAAAATTGTGTGTGCCTTATCTTGTGTGTGCTGCCTGTTGGGATTATAGATTTTCGTTATTTGCAGGTGTTAATTTGGGGAAAGTCTATTTTACAAGGGAGACTACCGAAATTTTGGTGGAAGTCTCGATCCATTTTTCTTAAAAGTACGGGTGAGAGATGTAAAGTTAGTTGTGGGTCCGGCATCGTTCGGGTGTCAGAATATGTAACAGGATTCAACACGAGTTCCAAGGCAAAATTCGGATCAGGTCCTATCAAAATTCCATAATAGGTAAACAAGAAAATCACGTAAGTGGAGATGACCTTGTAGCTGAAGTGGTGGATTTTGACAAGTCTATTCCCAATTTTTTCCTTGCTGTTTCTACTGTTCGGTTGGATTTGATAATGATATAGATGAAGCTAAAAGCAGCTTATTTAGCATTGGAGGCCTCAAAGCTCCTGGTGTTGATGGTATTCATTCTTGCTTTGATAAGAAACAATAGACTCTGTGTGTCGGGGATTTGTTTGTTATAGTGCAAAAAGCTTTTAAAGAGTGTAAAATTCATGACAAGCTTAATGATACCTTAATTACTTAGGTGCCTATGGTGTCTGTCGAGGATTTGTTTGTTATGGTTGTTGGCGGACTCAGGAATTTTTTAGCGAATGTGCAATTTTGAAACGCTAAAAGCTTTATTAAAAAAAAATTGACAACCAAATATCTTTATATAAAAAATTGAACTACCTGGATTATTCAAAGGAGGAGCTAGACATTTTCTCTTGAAGTACCGTTTCATAGCTGTATAATTAAAACAAATAAGGGTTTTAGGTCTATGACTAATTGACTATAGTTTATATAGTATAGCAATTAATATGGAAATTAATATCAAATCATCAATTAATCTAACAAAAATCAAAATCAATTAATATAATGAAAATAATTATCAAATTATCAATTAAACAAAAAAGCATAATTGATCATACCTCGTTGTAGCCTTTTCCTCTTTGAGTTTGCTACTAAATACTGATCATAAGAGCCAAATCCAAAGAAAAAAAAAAGATTAAACAAAAGGGGGAAAAAAATAAGATTAAACAAAAGGGGGAAAAAAATAAAAGAAGAAACGAATTGGCTTTTGGTCAAGAAGAAAAGGAAAAAGGTTTTTCATTTTTTTATTTTTATTTTTTGGTGGTATGGCTGGCTATGCTCAAGAAGAATTAACTTAAAAAAAAAAAACAATTTGTTGTAATCCTTGTTTGAAATAAAAAAGAAAACCTGAAACCAAAAAAATAATAAAAGAAAGAAACCCAAGCCCACGAAATGCAAGTAGGCCTTGTTGAAGGCCCAGGAATAGATGTCATCCATTTCCTTGATTTTTGCCTGGCCCAAAGCAGCGTCGTTTTGCCATGCCTTGTAATAAAAAAGTCGTGCGATGTAGCTTGCGTGCGAACAATGCAGCGTAACAAACCTTCTTTCGCTGAGGCAAATGGTCGAACACCACTATGAACAACTTGAGCAGAGGTGCAATATGAAGCATGACGACTGGTAGGTCCGCCACTTATTATAGTGCAAAAAACTTTTAAAGAGTGTAAAATTCATGATAAGCTGAATGATACCTTCATTACTTAGGTCCCTAAGGTGGATAGCCCTCAGACTATGGTGCAATTCATGTTATATTCCTATTTAGATCGGTGCACTAGATACTTAGTTATATTTGGTTTGATAAGAGTTTAAATTAGGTTGCACATTGAGGCCCAAAATCTTGTGAAAAAGGAAAGTTTTAAGCCAATTAAAGGGGTCCTATTTATTTCCTTTTGCATGAACTGTTGCTTGATGGGCCTAGAGTATTAGTCAAGTTGGCCCTTGGTGATGAGTAGAGATGACTTGACCTAGCCGTATATAAGCTTAAGACTGTAAGGTTTTTATTTGAACATTTATTGTATTTTGGCTCTTCTCTTAAACCAACAAAATCCTTGTAATATTAATTAGATTCTAAGTTAGAATCAGTGTGGGTTAAAGGGCTTCCAAGTCTTCTTGTTGCAGTTTAAAAGGTAAAATCATTTGCATTGTTCACATGGATTAATCCGTACTTCACTTGGATTGATCCAACGTTCATTCTTGTATGTTGCAACATATCTCTCTAAGTCTATTTTTAATTGTATTAATACTGTTGATGCAAAAAAGTGGTTTGGCACTTTTGGGCTCAACTTAGTGATGTATGGGCCTTCGGAATGCTCTGCGCCTTGGTGGAGCGTGATCCTCTAAAATAAGAGTCTGCTCGGTAAGACCTAAGACACTGGTGTGGTACCTGCCGAAGGCTCTCCGATGCTTAAGTAAGTACGGATTTAGTAAGAGAATTGAACATATCTAAATGCAGTATGCCGAAAGTTTTGATTACCTCCATTTTGGGACTTGTGCCCCTTTTTATAAACCTTGGGAGGTGTGTAAGTTGTGTAGAATTTCGATGTGGGACTGTTGACATTCACTGTGGATTTGTGTTTTAACCATGTGGTCGTGAGCACAGGTGTCGAGGACTTCCTTGCGATGCAGTATAAGCAGAGTCCCCAAGTCTCTAAGGGAAGAGCCTATCGGTTGGGACTTGCTAATCCTTGGCGCATATGGGTTGCTGTCAGGAAGATGGGACCGTTCAGGTATATTCGTGAAGTCGTGGAGCTAAGTGTGCTTTTGGAGAGGCACAATCCTTGTGGTCGGTGAGATGTGGGCAGTCCAAAGGTCGCCTGATCTCACCAAGGCTGAGCCCACTCAGTCTTTTCGGCAATCTCTCGTGTGGTCACCATTCGGGAGTTTATATGCAGCATGCTTCATGGGGAAGCGGGATCGTTTGGCCTAGATGGTGCCTAGTCTTCTATGCCACGCGTGCAAACAGCCGCCCCCTGGTTGATGCCACGTGTTGCAAAGTGCACTCGAACAGGGTAATAATGGCCGTTTGGTTTTTTGAGGTGTACCGTTGGGTTCCTTCTCCTATTAATAGGCGACTCGGAGAGAAGGGTCACTTGCGTTGTGAGAGCAATTTAAGAGCTCTGAGAAAGGAGATTTTCGGTGATCATGTTCCGCAATTTAGGCGATTTCGGGCGTTCATGTTTGGCAATTTAGGCGATTTTTGGTGAGGTCATTCGGTACAGACACAAGGTATTCCAGTCCTTCCACTTCCCTTTTTCCTATTTAATGTACTCCTTTGGCATGGACTAGACTATTTGCATGTCATGAAGTACGTTCGATAGTCTAGTTGCTATAGGTAGTGTCATCTGTACGCATCGGTAGTTGAATTCCATGCATGGCATTTAGTTTCTTTTTCCTTTTTGCTTGTAGATGTCCAATAGCGAGTCCAGATACGATAGTGAACCCAACGCGTTCGATAGGGAGTCATTGGACAATCGGCAAGGTAACAGTAGTGAGGCACTAAGCTTTGACAGTGCTAATAGTGAAGACACCGAAGTTGAAATTGTAGGTGATAAAGTGGGTTTTGTTCCTACCCATGGTAGAGGGAAATGGCTCATAGCAGCCTTGCTGTGCTATTGGTCACGGTCTTTGTATAGCACCTAGAGGCCTAGCGCCGCTAGTACTATGAGTTCTGATGAGGATATTCGGGCACTGAATACCACGCTAGCTTCTAAATCGGAAACCTCCACGTGCTGTGGGGATGTTGTTGCGAATCCTCCCCGGTCGATTGTCACCATAGTCCACCGGTAACCCTCGGATACCTTTAGTGAAATGACTGACCCAATTTCCACTTTGGAATCGGGTGAAACACATTTAAAACTAACACCTAGTAACCGTGGGTCGTAAATGACCAAAATGCCAAAACAATAACATAAACCTTGAGCCCCTAACTCGTGGTTGCGCTGATAGCGTAGGCTGCCTCGTACCCTTCTTGAGGAATCAAGCCACACGTAGTTCTTTCCTCTATTCATGTCCTATAAGCTGGTTTGTTTCTACTGTAAACCTCACTATAAGACTGACATTTCTGGAGTATCCGAGACTCCGTTTTACGATCCGTCAAATGATATACGATCTTGAAATTACTTAGATCTACATACTGGAACATGATTACGATCCAATGGTTCAAACCTGCTGAACCCGGGAATCACCTACAAGGCGAGATCCGTTCGGGGTTCAAACCTTATCCGAATTGATATCTGTAAATTCCTACAAGCTCATGACAGCAAGAGGATCACATTGGGACACAATACCTCACTGCTACAGTGCCCACGCGCCGCCACATGCGCTGGCGGGCGTGGTTGCCTGAAGCGATAACGCTTAGCCGGAAAATCTCAACATCGCGGCTCAAGACTCCTATTCTAGGTAAAACACCCTATTTGGAACTACTTTTGTTCTTGGACCTACCCCCGAAACAGCCCGAAAGTGGTCGAAACAGTGACCTGATAGTCTGCTGAAACCTAACTTAAAAATCGAACGATCTACGCTTGAAATCTCTGAAATCCTACCCTACCAGCAGCTAGAGCATGGAAAATAGCTAGAAAACCATACCTCACTCGTCCGATTTGGTGGCCGGAGGTGTCCGAACGAGCTCCGTGAAATTCCATAAAAACAGTCCAAACCGCCTGTTTCGTGGTGGTTTCCGGTGACCACGACGGCGGATCGAGGTTGGGATGGGCTGAGACTGAAAGAGGGGAGTGAGGTGGTTCGTTTGGCACCGGTCTTCCTCGAATTGGTACTCAGAGCTGAGAGAAATCCTCTCTTAAAGTCGGCTGGTTGAGTTGCCGACATAGGAGAAATCTGGGTTTTTAAGAACTCAACTTCAAAATATTTACGGTTATGCCACTGAGCTTCTTTTGATCGTAACTCCTTCGTTACAACTCCGATTTGAGCCCACTATGTGTTTACGGACTCATCTCCCTGCGCTCTACGCAACGGTATAACTAAATCCCCAAATTCCTTCCTGGTCAAAAAGTCAACTTTTAAATCATTAAAAATATTATGAGGGTATAGTGGTCTTTTATTGGAATAAATTAATAATTAAATATTAATGAGGGACCGGGTTGTTACATTTAGGGTAGTCGAAGAAGTATTTGTTTGGTGTGGACTATTTGGAGCCAAACAAGGTGACCGAACAGGAGCTGGCCAAATATCGTGCGAATATCTGAGACCAGATTCGGTGAAATGGAGAATAGCTAGGCCTACCGAATCGCTGAGCAATCCCAAGGACGGTGAAGTCGTCTTCTTTACGGACATGCTTCAGCCCATTTGGATTACGCCCCGGGTTAATACAACCCCAACTTCCGGGTGGCCTCTCCTAAAGTCGTCCTCTCTCCTCTGTGCTTGTTCAGGCATGGACAGACTCAAATTTTTCGGATAACCTTGAAGCTACAAAGGCATCCCGGTCTGCTTTCTCTATGAATTTATATAATTCAGGGGGTTGTCTTAACTTCTCCTTCTCATTGATGAATGGAAGGATATGATGCCTTGTTAATGTAGACTTGAAATCCTTCCATTTCTTGCCAATAGATGATAACACCATTTTTTTACCCCCTTGCCCTACCACATAAGCCATGTCAATGGCTTCCCAAAACTGCTCTTTTACATCCTTGGGGATTTCAGTCCATTTCTTGTCCACAATTGGGACTCTAGACCATGCCAGCACATCAATGTAGGACTGCATCTCAGTATCTGCAGGGCCATATGGTTTCCCCCTTTTGTTGTACTAATAACTGGCTTGATTTTCTGCAATTTTCTCTTCACAACATGGGGCATTGTGTTTATACCACGACTAGACTTGGGCTCCCCAGAAAATGTTCTCTTCAGCAGATGAAACAAATTTCATCTTCTTCGAGGGCTTGGTTTGAGGTTTTGAAACTTTAAGCTCCTCACATTCATTTTTGTTCAAGCTAGAATCCTTACTTGGCGCTTGAGAAACCATGGTTATAGAGAAATCAGACATATAAGCAAAGGAAAAGATAAAATAAAAGTCACCAAAAAAACGACGCTTATTTAAAAAAATGACGAAGTATAAAATTTCATACGACGGAATATTAAAACAACTGACGCAATAATACTTGTATAACGATGATAGTTAACTACCGACGTGGTTTGAAAGTAAACGACGTAAATTTGTAATATTCACGACGGGGCAAGAAAACGTCGTGGTTTTAAATTACAAACAACGTAAAATATAAAATACCGTCGTCTATAGCAGTGTTTCCAGACCTTTTGCTTCTTGTCTTTATATTTGGAAAACCTTAAAAACTTAAATTGATTTTCAAGAGGGAAAAAAGTAAATGTATTTTTCAACAAATGTCGTGGTTTTCAATTACAACGGCGTTAGTTATAAAATACCGTCGTCTTATTAATATGAAATTCATAAACTGTTCGAAGACCGTTTGGTTTACTACTTCAAATACACAAAAACAGAGTAGATTTTATCATCGTGGTCAACGACACTTTGTTCTTTGTCAGTAGATTTTATCCAAAAAGTAAAATGATTTTCGCATGAACAGGAACAAAGATGAGAAATGCAAAACAGATTATATGCATATGCAAAATAGGATAAAAAATTATTTTTCAGGGACGAAGACCAAGAGGAGAGGAAGCCGATGAGATTCGGACATGGCGTTTTGGGAAGTAAAAATGAGGACATCGTGAAATTTTTTCTTGAGTTTGGAAACAGTATAAGTGTAGGTCAAGAAAGGCGAAAAGTTTAAAATATTAACGAAATGTTTCATAACACGATGCTATTAATTACAACCGCCCTAGTAAACTGTTTTAAACGGCGGTAAATATATAATATTCGTCCTGGTAAATAATATTACACGACACACACTTTTCGACATGGTTAGTTTACCTTATGCGTCGGCATCATTACAGATGTCGTCGTAGTATATTTTAAGTAATAAGTCGGTAAGTTTATCATTACCAACGTCTTTACTTTCTACGTCAGTTACTTAATAGATTCTATCGTTGGTTTTTCGCTCTGAGATTAAGATGACGCAAAATAACAAAACTGATGTGGTAATTATTTTATATGTCTAAAGGGTTGGTAAGGACCGACGTAGATTCGTTTTTTTAAACAGTGTTAGGTGCAATATAACCAATGTGGATTTGAATTTTTTTTTTATAAATGGAGTTTTTTTTTCACAACTTCTTTCAGTTTTAGTTTTCAATTAGGGTTCCAACTTCTTCTTGCCCTTGGCTCTGTTATCAACTTCCAAAAAAATTCTCTGAATGCAAATCTGAGGGTGCCATCGTCAAATTTTAGAGGCAACAGAGTTCCATCTGGTAAGATTTCATAACCCTTGGGATCTCAGAAAAATATGATTCTGTCAGTGATTTTCTATATAAACCGTCGTGGTTATTCTCAATTCTTGTCATTAAGTTGATCTCCGACGTAGGATAACAAAATCCAAGAAATAAATAGTTAAAAAAAATTCATATTAAGATGACGGTTTAAATATCAAGTAAGACGTATAAAGTGAATAAATACGACGGTAATTTTAACTTCATGACGTATCTCTTGGGATCTCAGAAAAATATGATTATGTCGGCGGTTTTCTATATAAACCGTCGTGGTTATTCACAATTCTTGTCATTAAGTTGGTCTACTGTCGTAGGATACCAAAATCCAAGAAATAAATTGTAAAAAATAATATTATTAAGACGACGGTTTAGATATAAGGGTAGACGTATAAAGTGAATAAATGTGACGGTAAATTTTATTATACGTCGTTAATTGAACAAACAACGTGGTTAGAGTTAAAGATACCGTCGTAGTACTATACAATAAATAAGTCGATAAATTTATCTTTGCCGTCGTTGTACATTTATTTAATACGGCGGTATTTTGTAATATACCGCCGTGGATTTGTTTGAAATTATATGACACCGTATATGAAAACTTGGTCGTGTTAATTACGAAGCAAAAACGACGGCTGTTTTTTTACACCGTCGTCTTTACTTTCTACGTTGGTCTATTCATACTGTAACGACCCGGTCCTAAATAAATTGGTGAATATTAATTTATTCAAAATAAAAAGGACCATTTTGCCCCCAGAATATTTTAATGGTTTAAAAGTTGACTTTTTGACCGGGAATGAAGTTGGGAATTTTAGTTATACCGTTGCGTAGAGCGCGTGAGAAGAGTCCGTAGGCAGATTTTATAAACCGAAATTTCGGATTCGGGAGCGATTGACTTTGGGAGCTGTTTTCTCTCGATCCGACCTTCGATTCAGGGAAGACCAGTGCCAAACGAACCACCAAACTTCCCTCTTCCAGCCCTAGCCCTTCACCGCCTTTATCCGCCGCCATAGTCTCGGAATCGCCACAAAGCGGCGGTCTTTGGATAGTTTTGACAAAACTTCCAACCTTTCGTTCTCCGTCGTCCGGCCACCAAATCGGATGAGTGAGGTATGGTTTTCTAGCTATTTTTCAGCTCTAGCTGTTGGTTGGATAGGATTTCAGAAATTTCAAGCGTAGATAGCTCGATTTACGAGTTAGGTTTCAGCCGGTTTTGACAAAGATTCCGGCCAGATTCCGCAGCTTTTTGGGGTATGTCCAAGAATAAAAGTTGTTCCAAATGGGGTGTTTTACCTAAGTTAGGAGTTTGGGCCGGCGGTTCGGAGTTTTTCCGATCGCCAGAAATTGATCAAGCCACCCACGCGTTGCCGGCGCGTGTGGCAGCGAGTGGGTAGATTGTTGGAGACCACATTCAGTTTTAGAATGATCCTTGTGTCGTCACGAGCGCGTAGGATACCGCGGATCTCAATTTGGATACCGTTAGAGTCCCGAACGGATATCGCATATTGCGCATTTTCCAGATTCGCTAGGTTTGGACTGTTGGACGGTCCTGAAGTTATAATATGTTGATCTAAGTATTTCCAGAATCGTATAGGATTCGGCAGATCGTAAACCGAGTCCCGGATATTCCGAAAATGCCAAATCTGGGGTTAGGGTTTTAGTAACCGCCTGATCGTGCGATCGTGAGTGATCTGACCATTCGATTCGGACCAAACTTGAAGGATATGTTTATTAAACCTTGTGGAACCCATAGGGACGTTGGGATCGTAAAACGAAGGTCGTGGCCCTACGGGCCCCCTTGACCAATTTTGGAAGGTTTGACCCTCGGTTGACCATAAGTCTTCCGAGGTAGTTTACATTTCGAAAAGTACTAGGACGACCCTTTTTGGACGGGTCTTGACTGTCATTTGATTGATGTTGAGTTTGTGGGTCTATGAGTTTATTTTTATGGTTTTGCGATGGAAAGTTTATGCATATTGTTTTAATGGCTTGTTGTGAGATTTATATTTATATTTTTAAGTAGATTGTTATTTTGTGAGTAATCCTATTATTGTTCATATTTCGAGTTTCTTGAGTCATATATATAAATTTTGAGGAAATGCTAGCTATGTTGATTTTTGTGTGGGGTACTGGGGTTATTGTTGTGAGGTTATGGAAAGAAATGAGTTTAGAGCGTCAGTTTTAAAGTGCTATAAGCACTACTTTAGGTACCTCACAGGTTATGAGTTTTTGTGTTTGAGAGTTTGTTGTCTATACTATGTATAGAGGTTTGGAACAATTGAATTACGGAAGAAAATATCATTTGGAAATATGGTTATAAGGGTTACGAACTCCACCATCATACGTACCTTCCTTGGCACGTGGCGTGTTTCTGGCGTGTGGGCTTTCTTGCTCACGGATCCTGGAACTGTGGGATGCCGAAAAATTATGATATGGTTTAGATATGTTGGAACTCGCACGCCCTTGCAAAGGGTTCGTGGACCCTGAGGGTGGTAGTCTGCACGCGTAGGACTGGTTTTCAGGCGTACGAGCTTTGATGGTCTCAGCTGTACGTGCTGGCTGAGAGTTAGTTCCCTAGTTGGACAGCTCGTTCCCTAGCCACATGGTTGTTGAGGATTCCTCCATGTGGTCTAGTCAAACAATCCCTGAATTGAATTGTTTTCTCCTGGTACATGATGATGGTGAGACGTGGGTGTGGTTATTTATATATATAGATATGGACACGCATATTACATAGGTTTTGTTTCCGAATTGAGATCCGTGAGGTTGTGCTTTGTGATTACCCTGCATTGGTATGAATGTCTGAGTCCCGGTTTGGGGAGTGATGTTGGCAACATACGCCTTGGATAGGGTATGGATGCGCGGAAAGAATTGATAAAAGAAAGAACTACGTGTGGCTTGATCCCTCAGTGAGGGTACGTAGGTAACCTAGGAGAGTTCCTAGGTGCAGCCGCGAGCCAAGGACCTTGTCGCTGGTACTGAAACTCGGTTAAAACCGAGGTGCGATTGAATATTGTTTGTACTCCCGTTTGGCTAAGGGAGGGTTGTGTAGGTGTATACTATTGAATAAAGTATGTGGTATAATGGGCTGAGACCCTGGAATAATTGGTGATAATTTATAGATGATAATTGATGCATGTTAAAACCTCACATGCTGGATTGGGGAAAGTTAGATGAGGTAAGCTGCGTTTGGTATTCATAAATATTAATTGAGTTTATTAATTGCCCTGCTTAAGGCATTGTTTGATTTAAGGGCTTTGTTGGTAGTTTGGTTTGGTTTCGAATTGTTTGAAGGCCGGAGGCCGTTTATTATGAATTGCATGAAATTATCTTGTGCATGCTGCCAGTTGGTGATATAAAATGTATTTTGTGCAGGTTGAGATTCTGGGAAATGTCCGAGTCCCGGAGGGAAACTAGGGAAACGAGGTTTATTGCGAAAAGGGTTTATCGCTTTACCGAAAATTCTCACGTGGGTTGCAAACTAGATAATGTAAGAGCATTAAATGCTGCTCACAGCTCTGTCTAAAGCAAATATCAAATATCTTTTAAACTGTTGGGATTTAGCTCGATCTCATTATTTCAGAGCCAAATCTGTGGTTGCTTAATTTCAACAGGGAATTGAGGAAAATTTTTCCCTAGTATCTGTTTCGTTTTCTTCCATTTGCCCATTTCTATCTCAACTAACATAATTTTTTTTTTTCACTACGATTACATTTTCAGCACTTTGTTCTTCGAGTTCTTATATCATACAAGTGGAATATTGAAGTCCTTTATTAAACAAGCCATAGAAAGAAAAGAAAAAAATTAATCCAAGCCAGTTCCCCACTTGTAGCACAATGGCTTAAAGAGAAGTTAGGATTTCTTATGGCGCAAGAGTTTCACTTTATTCTTCTCCAAATTACGGTTTTTTCTATTCACCTTACTATGGGAACATGAATTTTGGCAACCAATCAGAAGGTGATACGTGGATATAGGAAAGGAATATTCCTTAGGTCAAATAATTGTGCTAATTAAATCCTATTTAATTAGCCAATTATCCTGGATTTGAGATATGAATATCTCGCTAAATCAAGGATTTGATTCCCAATAAATCTCATTGATATTATCCTGTCATCTCATTTAAGGAAAATAATAATTCCCATCAATAGGGAATTATTCTCCAAAAACCATACGAAAGAAGGAGACTCTATATAAAGATGGCATTTCACCACACATGAGGTAATTCTGAATAATTCTAAAAACCTTAGAGAAACTCTCTCTCTCTCTCTCTCACGGCTTCGCACCACCCCTTGTTTCTCTTCCTGGAAGAGAAAGCTCCATCCTTTCAGTTAAAGCTGCATCTTTTTAAGACCATTTAACTGACTTAGGCATCGGAAGGCCTTTTGCCAACACCCCCGAGTGTTCTCCATTGACCGCATTTATTTTACAAGGATAGAGGAAGAAGAGGTTCATAGCGAATATCTCCCCAGAGGAAATTTGCTGGTGCTTTCATTGTGAGATTCGACATATACTCAAAGCATTGCTCTCCAATCCAAACCTAAGGAAACTAGTTTCCATGATCTTTTCACAAGAAACTGAAATACATATAAACATACCTGACACCATCTTTCTGGAGTACACAATCTCTGAACTCATTCAACGCAACAGCAACACGAGCAAAGGCACGAATGATGAACTTAGGGTTAGAGAACATGTCTGATGAGAGCAGGGTCTTTGTAAAACCATGCCTGGGAAATAAATCCCCTATCCGGAAAATACAAGGTCTGAAATCCACGGCAGAATCCGACCACGAGTATGTCCCTTCTAAAGGGCAAAAATGAATGGGACTAAGTTTGAAAAGGAAAGAGAAGACCAAGACAAGACGAAGAGTTTCGAAGCGGTTTTCCTCCTATTCTCTGTTGTTGCAACACTAATACAGAAATTGAACAATGAAAGTTCAGGGAAGCAAGCATGTCTCCAACGATTCCAAGCTCCGTGCACTCACTCCACTCACCAAGCCCTGAAAGAAGTGGAGAGTCCTGATGGTGCCTCCCTACCAACATCAAATCAAAACAATCCACCATTGATCTGATAACAACAGACAACCGTGCTCCATCTCTTACCACCTCCTCCACAACAACAAACCGCTCGTTGTCTCCATTGGCTACCTGGTATTCCTCAAGCAAGTCAGAGTCCTGCTTCCGGTCTTTACTATTTTCTTCTCCAAAGAGAAGGAACCGTGCAACTGTTAAGTCCATACTTGGATGCCTTGCCATGCGAGAGCCATGGGCCAGTGCCTTTGTATCATCTGCACCACCAATGAAGATCACAGCAACATGGCATATATACCGGCTGGCTAGCATTGACACCGACCCGCCTAGGATCCCTCGATCGATGAGAATTCCAACGGAGCAAGGTGCCTTTTCAAGGACATTGATGTTCATGGACTGGAGGGGTCGGTTCACTGACCCAATGTTGCCATCTATGGCCCATTGCTTGTGAAACGGCATGATCACAAGGTTTACCCTCTTCTCAAATGCTAACCGGAAAATGTCATCATGCATTGTTACATAACTCGAGATGGAAGTGTATGCTTGAAGGGTGGCATACCCTTCATTGTATTGCTCGTATTGCCTCATGGCTTTGACAATATGGCCAGACGAGCTGTTGTCTAAGGTGTCATAGGGACGGTGTGACACAAGAATAGGGTTGGTTCGCCCCACAAGCTCAGTGAGGACGAGGGCAATGACTGCAACAAGGTTCTGTTCTGTAGCATTTGATACTTCCACGACGTTTATGAATGTGGGAACGTTCTCTTGGTTGTGGATGCATGCTAGGATTGTGAGCTCCGACTCACGTTTCAAATGCTGGATTGTACTTCTTCTCGTCACTGCGTATTGCATTGAAGGATCATAAAGATATCTTATCAAGGGTGTTACCACTGCTGTTATGAGCACCACTGAGATCACGACCAGCGCAAATTCTTGATCAGTCAGAACCTGTAACAAAAAATTCATCATATAATTCAAGATTAGCATTGGTACTCACTCAAAGTAGTTAGAGAAAAATGCACAACACAGAATCTGTAAGGGCCAATGGATGGAGAAGGTGATGCTGAGAACTTCAAAAGTAAATTAGAGAGTTTCAAGTGATTGAGACTCAGACCTTGCTTTGCTTAAACAGGTCGAACATGACAAGCTCTGTGATGCCTTTTGAGTTGAGGATGAGGCCAAGCACAAAAGCTTGGCGCAGAGGCACATCGAAATAGCTGGCTGGCAACATTACAGCTCCTATCTTCACCAGGGTAGAAAAGATGACCACCACCCCCACAATCCACAAAGACCGAGGGTGAATCTTGAAGATGTTCGTTTTCAGCCCACTATTGGCAAGGTAAGTTGGATAGAATATTCCTGTAGCCATGATTTCCACCTTTGTCACCAAAGGCGCTCCCAAAGGCCGTCCTTCAGGCGCCGCATAGCCAAGCACTAGGGGTCCAAGTAAGAAATGCTGGCTTACAAGCTCATCGATATTTCTGAAACCCTCGATATTTTAGACCTTGGTTTTGATTGGTTTGTGGGTTTTGTTTGTATTGTTGAATGGTATCAACTAATGATGAAGTGAATTGGGTTGTATTCACCATTATTCCTGTATTTAAGTTACTAAGCCAAGCACAAGCACATAGCACTGAGAGAGAAAATGATACACATAATTGCTTTTTGGGTTTTGTCTAGATTGTTTAATTGATTGAGGGAGGACCAATCGATGAAAACGGTTGGGGGAGATATATATATATATATATATATATATATAATATTTGACTCCAATTACTTTGAAAAACCACCAGAATTGAACATATAGGCTGCTTCATGACGGGCTTTGCCCCGTTTTTCAACGAAATGGGAATAAAAAGAGCGGATACTTGATTTGGTACTTGACATGCCCCTAGAGTTATTCAAATGCATCTATTTTGCTAACTTAACTATGTGGCTCAAGTACAACGTCTTCATAAATTGCCAAAGACAGACAGGCTATTAATAACTCTTGAATTTTCTTTCTTATCTTGAGTGGTGCAATGGCTGCTTCATCCGATCATTCACAGCTGGAGCAATTTCCCTTCCCTTTGGGCTAAGTGATTAGTTTTACAGATACTTCATATTGGTAACATATGTTATTATAGAGATACTAATATATTAACAGACAAGTAAGGGTGTAGTTCTTATCATTTTTGAGCGGGATATAACTCATGCTCCCATACACAAATATCTCCCTAGCACAAGCTCCTCCACTCCAAAATGAAATTCTGAATGTCTTCATTGGCTTAGAAGCCCTGAACGCACACCTACATATGTATGTGTTTCTTCCTCGTGTGTATAGACAAAGTCCACAAATTTTTGTCAGCGTATGAAATGCATGATCAGTTAGGATATCAAATATTTTGATGATAAATGATTCAAGGCATGAGGGCGTTTAGCATGCGCTTCTTAATGTCAACAAGCAATGCACCACGTTAAAAGACATAAAAACAAATGGAGACTTCAATATTCAAACATAACCTGTGAGCCCCACATGCCAAAGCACAGCAGCAAGGGAATTCCAATCCAAAACATAGACATAGACATCAATCCTTCACAATTGACAACCGTATTACATGCATATGCATCAGTTTTCATATCTTTGGACTGAGTAAGCAAAATAAAAAGTACAATATTAATAATATATATCTAGCCTCTAAACCTTTTTTTCATCATGTTGATGCGCACTGTTACCATCACATAGACCTTACCTTGTAGATTGTCTATGAATAAAAAATATGCGTAGCTCCATGTCTTGTTAATAATTAAAGAACCACAGACTCCCCAAAATCCCACTATGAACCCCAACGCAGTGAAAATATAAAACCATGGAAGTTGATGAAGCCCATTGTGCATGTCTTTGTTGTTCTTTTTATCTGCATCAATGCCCTTATTTGGTCCACACTTATTTGGAAGTGGGGCACCACAAAGTTTTGGATTCCCCTCAAAGGCTGAAGCATTGAAGCTTTGGAGCTGGGTGCCTGTTGGTATTGGTCCTTCAAGATTATTGTATGAGGCATTAAATTCTTTTAAGAAATTAAGGCTTGCCAATGATGATGGGATTATTCCAGACAAGTGATTCATGGAGAGGTACAAACCCTCTAAACTTTTAAGGTTAGATATTTGGTTTGGAATGACACCGGAGAAGTTGTTGGAGTCAAGACCCAAAAACTGGAGAAGCTGCAATTGGCCGATGTCAGTAGGTATATCACCAACAATGTTATTCTTAGATAAGTCTATCGTTGCTGGAAAAAAATACAATTTCTGCGTTCGAAAAGATTGAATTGTGGGTTGGTTGACGCGCCGGACGTAGATAGGCAATTCAAATTCATATTGGTTTGCTTGAGATGTAATATTAGGTTCATAAAGCAACCTTGGTAGTCTACAAAGTTGCTTTGGAAATTCACCTGAAATTCGGTTGTTTGACAAGTTTATATAAAACAGCCTAGGAAGAGTCCCCAACCAACTTGGAATTGGCCCTATTATTTGATTATAACCCAATAGCAACATCTCTAGATTCTTGAGCTTTGATAACCATAAAGGTATTTGACCATTGAGGTTAGAATCTGCCAAAGTCAATACCCGAAGATTTTGGAATCCATCAAAATCAACCATGTCATCATTAGATGGCATTCCCTCACCTTTATAGGAACCAGAAAGCGAGAGTGTGTGAAGACTTTTGCAACTCATCAATATCTTCATTGCCCCTGTGAGATTGGTGAATCGGTTGCAATCAAGTGAGAGGAAGGACAAGGATTTCAATGAAAGAATCTTAGCTTGTATTTGACCTCTAGTTGATTCCAACTCAACCGAATGGCTTTTAGGGACCTACATGAGTAAAGGCTTACTGGAAGTGTACCAGTGAAGTTATTCACCCTTAGGTCAATTTTAGTAAGTTGTGTAAGCCTGGAAAAATCAAGCATGGAGATATCTCCTTCCAAGTTGTTGGATCCCAAACGCAATTCCAAAAGGTTTGTGCAATTCATCAAAGATGGGGGCAAATCACCTTCTAAATTGTTGAAATCAAAGGTCACAAACTTCAACTTGGAGAGCTTTCCCAAATTGGGAGGAAGCTCGCCACCAAAATGATTAAAGGAGAGGTCAAGGATGGCAAGGTTGGTGAGGTTGACAATTTTATCACTAATGGCTCCTTGTAGTGAATTGAAAGGTAATGCAATTTCTTCAAGTTTGGTAGCATTATAAATATCTTCTGGAAATAATCCTGAGAGGTTATTATGACCGGCATGAAAAACCTGTAGTTTGGAACACTTCCCTAGCCCCAGAGCAAGGTTGCCACTGAATACATTGGAAGAAAAATCTAATAGCCTAACAGAGGGAGAAGACTGGAGACAAATAGAGGATGGGACATACCCTGTGAATCTATTGTTGCTGACATTGAAATTAGTTAAGTTGCTTGCTTGTTGGAAGAATGAAGATGGAATTGCACCAAAGAAGTGATTGCTGGACAAATCAACTGTCCGGATATTGCTGGATGGTAGAGAAAGTGGTAGCTCTCCAGAAAGACGGTTATAGCTCAAATCAAGGATCTCAAGTCGATTCAAGGACAAGAAGAATTGAGTTTCAAGTGAACCAAATAGTAAATTGTGGGAAAGGTTCAAGTGGGTGAGATGTGTGAGATTTGCAAGTGAAGAGGGAGAGATACCTCCTTTGAGCCCTTTGGAAGGTAAGAGCAAACGGGTGACCCAACCATCTTGATCACAAGTGATGCCCTTCCAACGACAGCAATCAATGGATGTCCAATTTAAATGAGGAGAAGATAGAGCGGAGGCAAAGGACAAGAGAGAGTTGCTTTCAGTTTGTTTGCAGCCATGAATATTTGCAGATATAATGTAAGAGAAAAAGAGGAAGAGAAGGAAGGCATGAGCCATTAGGTTATAAGCTTGCACTAGCATGTTACTTTGTGTATGTGCCATTGCTCATAGGTTTGTATATATATCAGTACCCTTGGATCCCTTTAGGGTCCCTTACGAAATTTTTTTCAACGATCGAAAACATCTTTTTTTCACATCTTCATTCATAGATCATCCTTGTAAAATTTCATGCACATTGAAAATCATTAGGCATCTAATTAAGATCAACAAAATCAATGAACTCCGTGCTTTAAGAAAATACTTAAATTTCAATACTTTAATTGAGTAGTCAAATGATATCGGATTCAAGTAAGTTTATTTGATGGATCCTTCAATGGAAGTTCTTTGTATATATATATATATATATATATAACGATGCTTGAAAAGGATGCCACTACCATAATAACGTTGTTTTTCCCCACAAGAAGGAAACTACTATAATAACGTTTCTTGGTAGAGCAATAACGTTCAACCCTCTGAGTGGGCACAACTTAACAACTACTTGCTAAATATATTGATAGCTTGAAAGCGATGCAGTTATAAAGGATTCTGAAAGGAAGAGTGTGCGAAGACTTAAGCTTGTGCAACGAATTAGTATTTTCATTGCTCCTGTGACATTGGTCAATCTATTGCCACCAAACCAATTGAGAGGAAGGACCTACATGAGTAAAGGCTTTAAATGAAGGAAAGAATCTGAGGTTGTATTTGCCCCTCTAGATGATTTAAAGTCAATCAGATTGCTTTCAAGGACCTACATGAGTAAAGGCTTATTGGAAACATACCAGTAAAGTTATTGACTAAGTCTGGATCAAGCATGCAGATATCTCCTTCCAAGTGGTTGGATTGGATCCCAAGTATTTCTACAAGGTTTGTGAAATTCATCAAAGATGGGGCCAAAGAACCTTCTAAATTGTTGAAATCAAGGGTCACAAATTTCAACTTGGCGAGCTTCCCAAAAATAATCGGTGAGAAATCACAGCAAAAAACACTAAAAAGATGCAAATCGGATGAATGTGTTAATTAAAGCCAAGATATGGAATCAGACCAGTTGTCATTTCTTCTATGAAGTCTATGGGTTTCCTATACATCCTCCTCGAAATAGTTGTGTGTTGAGCCAGACACAAATGTGTAACATAATTAAACAACTATGCTAGCAGATAACAGCTCTTAAGAAACAGATACAAATACCTTTGTTTTCTTCTTAAGCTTGTGCAGTGGGATGACAACAGAAACCTGATCTGGTTTGCACTGTTGGAATCAACAAATGGCGTGAGCTTCAGCACAAGTCCATTTTACAACAGCAACAGCTCCCTGAAAATGCCGCAAATGCCCTTGAGTGATCTCCAGGTTTTTGATTTGAAAGTCTATGATAAATGTAATGATTTCCAACTAGTCCCAAGAGTCCCCTCATTTGTTTTCAGGGCTTCATTCCAATGTTATATGGAAGAGGTCCATCCAGCGACAGTGCAGCGTTTTTATGTGAAAAAATTGTTAGATGAATCTGTCATGACCAGAAATTATATCATCCGCTTTCAAGCACAGGAAATATCTGATTTGGCTTGCCAATATCCATGCTGGTTGCGTTATCGACTTTAGACGGTCGAGTTAAATTGCAAATGTATTACAACTTGTTTATTGCAGAGTTGAAATAAGGTGTATAGGATGTGTCATGATTTTTTTAACAGCCGTAAAAAACCTCACGGATGTAGTCAATGCTTTTTCAGATTTAGTTCTTCTCTTTCAGTTTGTAAATAAACAATTTTATTGTTCGGCAGTGGTTGTGTGATGATGGATGCAAACTCCACAATAGACCCCAAGGTTTTGTAATTTATTTGAGGGAGACCCTTAAGGTTCCTTACGAAATTTTTTTCAACGATCGAAAGCATCTATTTTTCACATCTTCATTCATATAGATCATCCTTCCAAAAATTCATGCAAATTGAAAATCATTAGGCATCTAATTGAGACCAACAAAATCATTGAACATTGTGCTTCAAGAAAGTACTTAAAATTTGAATAATTTAATTGAGTAGTCAAATGATATCGGATTTAAGTAAGCTTATTTGATGAATCCCTCAAGCTCTTTGTATACATATATAAAAGCAACGATGCTTCGAAAGGATGCACACATCACTGCAAATTGAGAAGTCAGCAAACAACAACCACACAATGCAAATTATTGATATTGAAACCCCTCTATTCGTCCAAGAGATATTCCCACTAATGAAACTAGAGAGAAGAACTCATTGGGTATTAAGAGATATTCCCACTAATGCCACCAGGAGAGGACTTGACCTACTTAATTTAAAGTCCACATCGCCTTCAAGTACTCAACGTAAGAAATTGGCAAACAACCATTACCATACAAAACAAATTCTTCAAACCCTTCCTATACGTCAAACAGAGTTTTCAACTAATGTCGCCAAAATTGAAAACCACATTAGGTCTAAAGAGGGCCACGATGAGTCTTGAGATCCTGAAAAGAGCAATCTGTAGGATAGAAAGTAGCAGAAGCAATAAGTGTATCAAGTAATCGACCAACAGATAACAAGTTACAATGGATATGGGGAACTAGTAACGCACGAGACAAAGACAGAGTAGGAGTGAGAGAGATTGTGCCATCACCAGTAATTGGAGAGGGCAAGCCATTAGCACTAGTTATGCATGGGTCACGGGTATTACTAGACAACTCATGAAAAAATTTAGCATCATACGTCATATGATCAGAAGCACCAATGTCAATTATTCAAGTATTGGAGCCAGTACCTGAAATAGAATAAGAAACACACAAACTTGCAGAGGCAGCAGCAACAGCACCAACAATGGAGTTATCACCCATGATTGCAGCAGAAACTCAACAGATCAGAGGCACAAATACGACAGATGCACGAAGACAGCCACGAACACAGCAGAGTACACAGCAAAACACAGTAAAGGCACAAATACGGCAGATGCACGAAGACAGGAATGACACGAACACTACTACACAACACACAAACCCAGGAGGGCACACACGACACAGGTAGAGAAAAAAAATATGGGGATAGAACACGGGTGGGCACAACACACAGGTCACTAGAAAAGTTGGCTTTGATGCCAAGTTAAACAATATGGGTAGAATATTTTTCAGGTTGTATTTCATTCTCTAAAAGAAGATATTTATAGTACAATGATGTAACTCTAGTGGGGTCAAACTAGAAAACAAGACAAAATCATAATTGCACAATATCTGTACAAAAGGAAAGAAATATAATCCTAATAAACTAGGAAATAAATATCCTAATTAAGCTAGGATCTCGCTAACATCACCATGCTGATGACGAACTGTAGCTTTTCAAGTTTAATGTCATCATCCTCTCCTCCATCTCCACTTGGAACTTGAGCTGCTTCTTCATTGTCTTGGCAACCAATTGGTAACGCTAAGACCAGCATTGCCCTCATAAATTGACAGGTCAACAAAGGTTTGAAATTGGTTACCCGTTGGAATTTTCCCGGACAAGTTATTGCATGATAGGTTTAAATGATTCTAAAATGTTAAAGAAACCATGCTCTGTGGAATTGAACTTGAAAGTTTATTCATTGATAGATCAAGAGTTTCTATCCACCCCAAGTTTCTGATATTTGCTGGGATATTTTTGGTCAAATGATTCATGAACAAATTTAAGGTGCCCAACTTTATTAGGCTTGTTATCCACACAGGCATCTCTCCTGACAAGTTATTGTCCGAGAGATCAACGCTATTAACAAGGTAAAGGATGGAGTCATATTCAAGCATTCTTCCTTTTGACACCACCTCCAATCTTCCCTCGTAACCGTGTCTCTGTGTATGACACACAAAGACAACCCATAAATTAAATTATAAAAGTGTATTGCACAAAGTGATAATAGAAGTGTATTTGTACTTGACAGACAAAGATGAAACCGAAAGTCCCAACTCCTATGTTAAGATATTTAGTAATTTGTTTTTCAATAAATTCTTGCTTGTTAGGAAGTCTGTTGCTTTTACCTATTCTTTTGGAGAATCCCAGATTATTAGGAGTTGTTAGTTGTGGGATTAGACGTTGCTTTATTTTCTAGCTTTCAGTTATTTGCATTTGTATTTAATTAGACTTCATGTTAATGAATCAGTATCGTATTACTTTTACTCATTCTGCTGCAAACTCAGTTTTTAGTTATACAACAATTGGTATCAGAGCCCCCCACTGGGGTTTGATTTGAAAAAGCAGCAGCTTTCATTCTTGTCGCATCAAGATATTCGATGGCTTCTAAAAACAGCTTTGTGCAACTTGCGATGGTCACTATGATCATTGGAGTATGTTGATGGAAAATTTTATGCGATCCAAGGAGTACTGGACTCTCGTGGAAACTGGCATCAATGTGCCCACTAGTGAGATTGTTTTGACAGAAGCACGGAGAAAGACGTTGGAGGATAAGAGATTGAAGGATTTGAAGACAAAGAATTATTTGTTTCAAGCAATAAATCATGCCATTCTCGAAACCATCCTGAAGAAGGACACTGCTAAAGACATCTGGGATTCGATGAAGACGAAGTACCAAGGCACTGCACGGGTGAAACGTGCACAACTCCAAGCTCTTTGCAAAGAGTTTGAAATTCTTCACTTGAAGGAAGGAGAGTGAGTAAATGATTACTTTGCAAGAACACTGTCAATTGCAAACAAGATGCGCATCCATGGAGAAAATTTGGAAGATGTTGCAGTCATTGGGAAAATCCTTCACTCAATGACACTCAAATTTGACTATGTGGTGTGTTCCATTGAAGAATCAAATGACATTGATAGTCGACCAGCTATGTTGTGGAGGAGCAAGCCTTGAAGGTCAGTACTCATGAAGGAACTACTTCTTTAGGAAGAGGCAGAGGACGTGGGGGATTTCGAGGAAGCGGCAGAGGTAGAGGACGCCAACTTCCTTACAATCAAGGAGCACAATTTGACAAGGCAAGTGTGGAATGTTATCACTATCACAAGCTTGGCCACTATCATTATGAATGCCCTAACAAAGAGAAGGATACCAAGGTAAATTTCACTGAAACTGAAGGAGAAATACTCTTGATGGCTTATATCGACAAGAAGGAGATCTCATCAGGTGATACGTGGTATTTATATTCGGGTTGCAACAATTACATGTGTGGAAACAAATCTTTATTTTATGATTTGGATGAAACATTCAGAGAAACTGTGAAGCTTGGGAACAACTCTTGCATTTCTGTCATGGGAAAAGGGGATATCAAATTCCACATGAAAAACAACACTGTGCAGACAATTCCTAGTGTGTTTTATATCCCATATTTGAAAAGCAATCTCATCAGTATGGGCCAACTGCAAGAGAAAGGTTATATCATCATCATCCAACAAAGCCGGTGTTAAATTCATCATCCAGATAAGGGCCTAATAGCAAAAGAAAAAAATGATAGCCAATCATATGTTCCCTCTGTACATTCAGTATGATGTCCAGAAGTGTCTCTCAAAAAGAGTGCAAGATCCAACATGGCTATGGCACCTTCATTATGGTCATTTGAGTTTCAAAGGCTTGAAAACCCTACATGAGAATAACATGGTGGAAGGATTGCCTAAGATTAATTATCCCACATAAATGTGTGAAGATTGCATTGTTGGTAAACAATGTCGTGATTCTTTCCCGTAAGGAAAAGCATGGAGAGCTTAGCAAATCCTACAGTTGATTCATTCAGACATTTGTGGTCCAATCAATCCGTATTTCATCACCTTCATTGATGATTATAGTAAAAAACATGGATTTATTTCTTGCAAGAGAAATCTGAAGCTTTTATTGTTTTTAAAAGCTTGAAGGCTCGAGTTGAAAAATAATCTGGCAAGTACATTCAGATCCTTTGTACAGATCGTGGTGGTGAACTTAACTCACATAACTTTGCAAGTTTTTGTGAATTGCATGGAATACGGAGGCAACTTACTGCTGCATACACACCGCAACAAAACGACGTGGTAGAAAGAAAGAATTAGATGATTATGAACATGGTGCAAAGCATGTTGGTAAAAAAAAGTTATTTAGAAGACTTTCTGATAGAAGCAGTTAATTGGAGTGTTCATGTACTCAATCGAAGCCCTACCCTTGCTGTAAAAAACATACCACAAGAAGCTTGGACTAAAGTCAGGCCATCAATTGATCACTTCAGAACCTTCGGGTGTATAGTGTATGCACATGTTCCAGATGAGAAGAGAACAAAACTTGACGATAAAAGTGTGAAGTGTGTCTTTATTGGGGTTAGTGAGAAATCCAAGGCATACAGGTTATATAATCCCATTACCAAGAAAATAATCATCAGTTGAGATATTATGTTTGATGAAGAAAGCACATGGGATTGGAGCAGCACCGAACAACAACAAATTTTAATTGATCTTGAGGAAGCTGGCGGGGAAATTATACAGCCACTGCAACCTCCTCTTGAAAGTCCGGGGTTTGAATCACAATTTCAGCTTCCTGGTCAGTCCCTTGGAGAAGTTTCACCAAGTTCCTTAGCAAGTGTTTCAATTCCAAATGAAGTTCAAGCATCTAGCTTAGATCCACAACGACAAAGGAAAAGACCATCTTGGATGACAGATTGTGTGAGTAGAGATGAATTATCTGATGAGGATACTACTACTCATTTCGCTTTCTTTGCAGGCTCCGATCCTATATTGTTTGCAGAAGCAATGAAAGAAGAAAAGTGGAAAAAAGCCATGGATGCAGAGATTCAAGCAATAGAGAAGAATGAGACTTGGGAGCTAATCGATCTTCCTGAAGGGCAAAAAACCATTAGTGTAAATTGGGTTTATAAGATGAAGCTGAATGAAAAGGGAGAAATTGACAAGTTCAAAGCAAGGCTAGTTGTGAAAGGCTACAATCAAGAGCATGAAGCTAATTATCAAGAGATTTTTTCTCCTGTTGCAAGACAAGATACAATTCGGTTGGTGGTTTCATTAGCAGCACAAAACTCATGCCCATCTTCCAGCTTGATGTGAAATTGGCCTTCCTTAATGGTGAACTACTTGAGCAAGTCTACATTAAGCAGCCTCCTGGCTATGTGATAAAAGGTAATGAACATAAGGTTTATAGACTAAAGAAGGCTTTATATGAACTAAAACAGGCACCTCGAGCCTGGTACAATTGTATAGAAGCATACTTTAAAAAGGCAGGTTTCAACAAATGTCCATATGAGCACACTCTATTGATCAAGTTTGGAGAAGGAGGTAGAATTCTGATAGTTTGCTTATATGTTGTTGATCTTATTTTCACGGGCAATGATGAGCCTATGTTTATTGATTTTAAGAATTCTATGATGGCTGATTTTGACATGACTGATTTAGGAAAGATGAAATATTATCTTGGTATAGAAGTAGTACAAACAGCTACTGGATTTTTTTATTGGGCAAAAGAAATATGCTCATGAGGTTTTGGAGAGGTTTCACATGGAGAATTGTAATACAGTTGGGACTCCAACTGAACCGGGTTTGAAGCTCTCAAGTGATCTCGATGGAGAGAGGGTTGATAGTACTTACTTCAAAACAAATTGTTGGAAGTTTAATGTACTTGACAACAACTCGGCCTAATATTATGTATGCAGTGTGTCTAATTAGCAGGTATATGGAAAGACCAACGAAGCTGCATCTCAGAGCTACTAAAAAAGTGTTTCGTTACTTGGAAGGAACAACAGATTTTGGTATTTTCTACAAGAAAAATGGAGGACCTATTTTGACTGGTTTCACTGACAGCGATTATGCTGGTGATTTGGATGATAGGCGAAGTACAACTGATGAGAAGCATAGAATGGGATTATAATTTTCGATATCTCATTCCACAACTAGGTTTACAGCTTTATACAATGATTTAGTCAATAGTATCCTAAACTATCACCTATAACCAAGGCTTTATTAGAGACTAAATAAGGAAGCAAATAACTACAATATCAATTTACAATATTGACTAATTAATGGAGATATTTTCCTTAACACTCCCCCTCAAGTTGGAGTGTATGTTAATGACACCCAACTTGCTAAGTAAAACTTCAAACTACGTTGAACTCAACGGCTTGGTGAATGTATCAGCTAGTTGATCACTTGTCCTTATGTAAGTCGTGCGTATCATTCCCTCTTGAATCTTCTCTCGTACTAGATGACAATCAATCTCTATGTGCTTCGTTTGTTCATGGAAAACAGGATTTGAAGCGATATGTAATGCCACTTGATTGTCACAAAACAGCTTGGCTGGTTGTGGATGTTTCACTCCTAAATCCTTCAGAACATTCTTCAGCCATATGATTTCACAACATGTAGTGGCCATAGAACGGTATTTAGCCTCTGCACTAGGACGAGATATAGTTGTTTGTTTCTTAGTTTTCCAGGAAATAGGTGCTTGACCAAGCAAAACACAGTACCCCATTATCGACCTTCTAGTATCTCTACATCTAGGTCAATCGGCATCACAAAATGCTTGTAATTGCAATGAACCCGTGGAAGGGAGAAAAATTCCTTGTCCAGGTGCTTGTTTAATGTACTTGAGGACCTTGTGTGCAGCCTCAAGATGTGGTTGCCGAGGTTTCTCCATTAATTGACTTAGCATGTGAACAGCATAAGCCAAGTCAGGCCCTGTTATTGTCAAGTATATTAACCTGCCCACAAGCCGTCTATATGATGAAGGATCATTCAACACCTTTCCTTCCATTTGTGTGAGAGACAAATTTTGATCCACAGGAAACCGTGAAGGCTTAACTCCTAGAAACCCAACATCATCCAATATTTCTAGTGCACATTTTCGTTGACATAGGGTAATTCCACGCTTTGATAGTGCAACTTCTATTCCCAATAAATATTTGAGTTGCCCCAAGTCTTTCAATTTGAAAGGTTGAGAGAGAAACTGCTTGGTTTCTTCAATTTCATGTAGATTATTCCTTGCTAGTATCACATCATCAATATAGACTAGTAAAGCAATGAAGTTACCATGACGACTTCGGACGAATAAAGAATAGTCGGACTATGATTGATGAAATCCAGCAGCCTTGAGAGCATTGGATAACTTAATGAACCATTGTCTCAAAGCTTGCTTTAAACCGTAAAGAGATTTATTTAATTTGCATACTCAAGTCTCCCCCTTTCGTCCGAAACTAGGAGGCAAGGTCATGTAGACATCCTCTTCAAGATCACCATTTAAAAAAGCATTGTTCACATCTAGTTGATGGAGGTGCCAACCTTGCACAGCAGCCATGCTAAGGAGCACGTGAACTATAGTTAACTTAGTCACTGGAGCAAAAGTTTTAGGATAATCAACACCTTCAACTTGACTGTAACCTTTGGCAACGAGGCGTGCCTTGTACCGTTCAAGAGTGCCATCAGGTTTGAGCTTAATTTTGTAAACCCATTTACATCCCATGGGACGTTTATGCAATGGCAAAGGCACAAGTGTCCATTGAAGGGCATCAATTTCATGCTGCATGGCAGCGCGCCAGTTTGGATCTCGGACAACCTGCGAAAAACTAGTAGGTTCTTTGAAGAGGGTGAGATTAGCAGTATAGGATTTATAGTGGGGTGAGAGACGAGCATAAGATAAATAAGTGGAGAGAAGATGGGAAGTACCTGACGAAGACTGAACCATGTTTGTAGAAGATGTGGGAGTAGGCCTGGACGGGAGAGAGACCTCGACATGAAAGTCCTGCAAAAAAGCATAGGGTTTGGTAGGTCGTGTTCCACGGCAGGGTGGGGTTGACAAAACTATTGGTAGATTTAGGGGTGTAGTGTCTGGAGACGAAGAGGACACAGGGATGGATGGAAGAGCCGAGGGGGAAGATGAAAGTGGGGAGTCGATGGGGAAAGTGGAGAGGAGGGTGCCGGGAGGGGAGGGGGTCGTGTGACATAGGAGATGTGGCAGGAAAAGAGTCCAGATCAATGTATGTTAGGGAGGTGGTTGGATTGGAGGATTGGTTATGAGCAGCGGAAGTGTCTGAGTGATAAGGAAATTGGTCTTAAAAAAAAATCACATCCCGTGAGACAAACACTTTGTTGAGTTGGAGGTCAAATAAGCGATAGCCCTTTGTACCATATAGGTAGCCAAGAAAGACACAACGACGGGCACGGGGATCAAATTTGGAAGGTTTGTGTGCGTGAGTGGAAGCAAAACACAAACAACCAAAGACTCGGAAGTGTGAGTAATTGGGTGCTTTGTGGAACAATTTTTCATAAGGTGTTTTCCCTTGAAGAAGAGGTATGGGTGTGCGATTAATAAGATAGGCTGAAGTAAGGATGGCGTCCCCCCAAAAAAGTTTTGGCATGTTGGCTTGAAAGAGTAGGGCTCGGGCAACATTGAGTAAATGGCGATGCTTACGTTCAGCAACACCATTTTGTTGTGGTGTGTGAACGCAGCTAGTTTGATGGATGATACCTTGTGTGGCATAAAAACTAGCAAGTTTAAATTCGGGACCATTATCGCTTCGAATCATTTTGACTTTGGTGTTGAATTAAGTTTTGACCAAATGGATAAATTGGACAAGGAGTTGTTGTGTGTCAGATTTGTGTTTCATCAAATAAATCCATGTGCTCCTACTGTAATCATCAACAATAGTAAGAAAGTATTTTGCACCAGAAATAGAAGGAACATGATAACCCCCCCCCCTCCCCAAAAGATATCAACATGTATCAATTCAAAACATGATTTAGTGGATATATAACTCAATGAAAATGGTGCTCTTGTTTGTTTGGCTAATAGGCAGATGACACACTTATTAGAATCACAAGATTTATGTTGAAAACAAGGAAATAACATGGAAATAGTTTGTGATGGATGTCCTAGGCGTTGATGCCAAAGGTGATGGTTGGATGTTTGAATGGCATTGCATGTTCCTTTCTTTGGTGGATCGAGATAGTATAGTCCATCCCGTTCAATTCCCGTCCCAATCAACTTTCCCAAGCGTAGGTACCACCCTCCTTCACAGAAGGTACATGTTACTTTAGATGTCACTTTTCATGAAGAAGTACCGTATTATGTCTCTTCCTCCTCTCTAATTCAGGGGAGAGGGGGAGTAAATTGAAGAATTTCGGAATGGAAGATCTTGGACGGAAAAATGCATGTGAAAATCTTGGATGTACAGAGGCATCTGAAGGAATCTTTGACGGAGTGCCAACGACCGGTCGTTTAAAGGACGCGACCGGTCCCCAAGCAATCTGTGCAAACCTGACCGGTTGTGTAGAGGGTGACGACCGGTCGCACGGCACAATGCGCGATGAATGCGTAGAAACGACCAGTCGTCCAGAGGATACGACCGTCGCCCAACAATCTATGCAAAACCGACCGGTCACCCAGAAGATAACGACCGGTCGCCAGTTGAATTCCTTGATGAGATTTGCCCTTCGCCAAAAGAATGTAACAGTGATATTGGTGACTCCTGTGAAGATGAGATTGATATAAGACCCCCCTCTGCCCTGCCATTGTCCCAATCAACTCGTGATGATGATGAGGTACTCTCTAATGATGTATCTATTTATCCCTTACCCCCACACTACTCGTGGTAAACCTAAAGTGCAATATTCCCCTGATATACATGCCAAATCTAAATATCCCATTAATCATTATGTGTCAACTCATCGGCTGTCTAAGTCATATGCATCATATTTGTGTCAATTATCTAGTGTATATGTGCCAACTAAGTTGCAGGATGCTCTATCAAATCCAAAATGGGTAGATGCAATGCATGTTGAGATGGAAGCCTTAAATAAGAATGCCACTTGGGAGCTAGTCCCTTTACCAAAAGGAAAAAAGGCAGTTGGGTGTTTACTCTGAAACACAAGGCTGATGGTTCTATTGACCGTTACAAGACAAAGTTGGTAGCAAAAGGTTATACTCAGACCTATGAAGTGAATTACACGGAGACCTTCGCTTCAATAGCAAAGCTCAATACTGTACGCATACTTTTGTCCTTGGCTGCTAATCATGATTGGCCTCTGTTACAATTTGATGTCAAAAATGCATTCCTTCATGGTGACCTCAAGGAAGAAATATACATGGACCCTCCGCCAGGTATCCCTGTAACCTCTAAGAAGGGTATGGTGTGCAAACTACAGAAATCCTTATATGGATTAAAGCAATCTCCAAGAGCTTGGTTTGGGAGGTTTGCTGCATCTATGAGGAAGTCTGGGTATGTACAAAGTAATTTGGATCATACTTTGTTTCTGAAGCGTCGGAAAAGTAAATTAACAGCTTTAATAATTTATGTTAATGATATGATTGTAACTAGAGATGATCAGACAGAAATACAGAGTCTCCAGAAATATCTGGCGTCTGAATTTGAGATGAAATCATTAGGTGACTTGAAGTACTTTCTCGGGATTGAAGTGGCCAGATCTAAGCATGGTATTTTCTTGTCCCAAAGGAAGTATGTTTTGGATTTACTTGCAGAAACTGGAATGTTGAATTGTAAACCAATTGATACTCCTAATGAACAGAATCACAAGTTGGGGTTATATCCTGATCAAGTTCCTACTGATAAGGAGCGCTATCAACGGCTTGTGGGGAAATTAATTTATTTAGCTCATACACGTCCTGACATTGCATATGCAGTAAGTGTGGTGAGTCAGTTTATGCACGCACCTAGTGAAGATCATATGGCAGCTGTGACGCGTATTTTGAGATATCTCAAAGTAACTCCTAGCAAAGGGTTAATGTTTTCCAAGTATGGTCATACAGATGTGGAAGGATACACCGATGCTGATTGGGCAAGTTCGGCTACTGATAGACGTTCTACGTCTGGGTATTTTACGTTTGTTGGTGGTAATCTTGTTACTTGGAGAAGCAAGAAACAAAAGGTGGTGTCTCGATCTAGTGCTGAGGCCGAGTATCGTAGAATGGCCCATGGTGTATGTAAGTTACTGTGGTTGAGGAGATTATTGAGATATTTTGGCTTTGGGCCTAAGAAACCTATGGATTTATATTGCAATAATAAGGCTGCGATTGCAATTGCTCATAACCCTGTACAACATGATCGTACAAAGCATGTGGAGGTTGATCGAAATTTCATTAAAGAAAAGTTGGATGCGAAGATTGTTTCCTTCCCATTCATCGATTCTGAGTATCGATTAGCGATGTCCTTACGAAGACTGTTTCTACTAGTATCTTCCACAACTCGCTTGACAAGTTGGGCATGCGTGACGTCTTTGCTCCAACTTGAGGGGGAGTGTTGACGAGATATCCTAGTCTTATTAGGATATTTTTTTCTTATTCTATTAGGATTTTATTTGTTTCCTTTTTGTATAGATATTATGTAATTAGGACTTTTCTTATTTCCTAGTATAACCCTACTAGGGTTTGTAACCTTGTATTATAAATACCTCCTTTCGGAGAATGAAATACATCTGAAACATTCTACCTATACTGTTTAACTGAAGTCACATGGGAGAATGAAAAGAAGAAAAAGAGACAATGAGAAGAAGGAGATGCTCTACGTAAAAAGCGAAAGGCGGAGGCGGAGGCTTCGAAACCCATGGTTCCACTTGGGTTTATAAAATCCTCATTCACTAGATTGGTATCCGATCTAAATATGAGGCCCAACCAGTTCCATAGTGCATTAGGCCCACCAAACAACAGATAAAATTTTAATCCATTTTAATTGGAGAAGTCAGATCCAGTCTAACTCACCAGACATGAACTATATATTTTATAAAATAATCGTTCTAAATTAATGTACACTTGATAACATTTTGCTTATAAAAAAAACACAGTAGAAGCCAAAATGTCAATAAAGGAGACGTCATGTTTGCATGACTGGATAACCCTATATAGATATAGTTAAATCTTTGTTAATTAGCTTGTTATTAAAAAATGAGGAATAAGAAGGATGTGTGCTCTCCATGCGATACACAACTTAAGCACATGGTATGTTATGCATGGCACGCGCTGTCTGCACTTCCAGAATATTCTTAAATATTAATTAATTTTGTAATTTTGAGGAAATTATATAATAATAATAAAATGATGTCAACCTTTGGTTTCGAAAGCCAAAAGCTTGGGAAGTTATTGTTTATATTAACGTTCGTGGATAAACTCTGATTGGCTTGTTAGATCTTGTGCCTGATCCGTCGTCTGCATAATTCCCATTGCAAGAAGAGACTTGTAAAAGATAATTCTAGACAAAAATTTCAGCAACCACAAAATGGATCCTACTTGTTGAGGGTACATCGAAAGCGATTTTGCATAGGCTTATAAGGAATCAATAATTGATTTTGGAATGAAACGTCAACTTTCTTAATGGTATTAGGGAAGATTACTTTCGTGTTGGGTCCAACGGCCGCATGAACCCACACACGAGTATTTGTTCACATTGAAAAATAGGAATTTCAGTTGGACAACTCCCCCATTGCCAATTGACCTCAACTTGATCTAATAAAAATGAAATGAGTAGAATACTAACATTTACATTTCTCACCATGAATTTGATTTTTTCGAACGTCCAAAATACTTTGGTATAGTACAGTTTTTACTTAACTACCTACAGGTTAATCCACCTGGATCTCTCTCCCAACAGAAGACATGTCACACATGCCCACACACACACGCAGTGGAAGTTGCCAAGTCATTTTGCCGACCATTTCTTATTGTAATCTAAATTTTATTTTATTTATAAACAAGCCACTTTTATATAATTAATTAAAAATCAGTCACCTTCTACATTTAAATTTAAAAATGCCTCTGTCTATTTATATGTATATATATGACATGATCATTTTCAATTTCTGAGCAAACTAGACATTTACACATCTCCAAATAATCACATCATGTTGGCTTTATCTCCTCCCTCGTTTTCAACCATTGGATGGCCCTTAGAGGATCCCAAAAGTCATGACCAGAACTACTTCTACAGGGATAGTTTTACGGATCAAATTGCAGAGTCATTTCTTCATATCCTTCCATCTCAGCTGCCACAAGTTGAGCCTGCTCGGTCCACACCATCCACAACTGTAAGCGGAGAGTACGCCGGCGTTTCCACCATGGTGAAGAAGCTTAACCATAATGCTAGTGAGCGTGATCGTCGACAGAAGATCAACAGCTTGTATTCTTCATTGCGTTCACTGCTTCCTGCAGATCAAATGGTACGTACGAAATTTATTAAGGCCACTCTTGATGTTTAGGATTGGATAACTCACTATGATATGAGGTATGTTGAAAGAAGAAACAGAGGCCAACTTCAAAATTGTGTCCAAATTGAAGGTTGAATATGAATTAGTCATAAAGGAATCGCATTCCTTCTAATCCCCACAAAATAGTAGGATATCAAGACTTTATAATATATATTGTCCCTTCTAATCCGCGCAAAATGAAAAATCCTTCAACCCTCTCTTTATTTCTTACTTCAACATACCTTGAATCTTGTGAATTATCCAATTCTCGAGTAAATTTCAGTATGGACATGAGAAAGTACTGAATCGTACTCACAATTTCTGAAACTATTTCCATATGCTATTGTTACAGAAGAAATTAAGCATTCCAAACACAATTTCGCGTGTGGTGAAGTACATACCAGAGCTCCAAAAGCAAGTGGAGGGACTAATTAGAAAGAGGGAGGAACTTTTGGTAAGAATTTCTAAGCAAGAAGATCAGGAATTGCATGAAGAGAAGAAAATGAAAAGCACAGCTGGGAGCTCATTATCTGCCGTTTCAACTTACCGTCTTAACGACAGAGAAGTTGCGATTCAAATATCCACCTTTAAGACCCACAACAATCTATTATCTGAGATCTTGTTAAACTTGGAGGAGGAAGGGCTTCAAATACTAAATGCTTCTTCCTTTGAGTCCTCTGGAGAGAGGGTCTTCTATAATTTACATCTTCAGGTATTTGTTGTACTCCATATATATTTAGCTTATTTCTATTGCTGTTTAGATTCAATCCATTCTGATATGTTTTTTTTATGTTTTTGTTTATGCATTATCGATTATACAGGTAGAAAGAAGTTATAGATTAGAATGTGAGAATTTAAGCGAGAAGCTCATGTCCTTCTATGCCTGAGAAAAGGAAAGAGTCATTCCCACAGCAGTTTTGGTGCTGACAGAATATGTTACCCCAATTGCTCTCTCCTCGTTCAATTGAAGTGTATGTGTATAGAAGGGCTACGGAGATATTAGTGTCAACCATGGGATCCCTTAGTTAATTTAAATTTATGTTAATATATTTCCATGTCATTTCCACATATCTAGTAGTCGGAATCAAAATAACAGTTGGATTCCGATTACGAACAACTTCATATAGAGGAATGAAATGTAAGTGGGGCATCACACAAAATTAGGAATTCAACTCCTTATTTTGGAGGAATTGGACTCTTGAGTGAGAGGTGATACTATAATTTTTAGAGAACTAACCTATCATGAATCCTTTCTTTTTACCCATTATATCCACACACAATTTTTAAAATTCCAGATTTGCCATATGCTTTTACCCAACAATAAGGGAATTTTAGTAATCAGGTTGGTTTCAATTCATATTCATGAGAATTTAGTAAACAACTTATAAGGCATCAGTATCACTCCTACTCCAATCTTATATGATTTAGTAAACAACTTTAATCAGAATCCGGATTCTAACTCTCCTCAATCCAACTCCTCCTCAATTCAATTACTCCTCACCCAATTACATATTAGTAAACATGCTATAAGTCTAACTTAGGATTACATTATAAAAATAAAAACCTACCTATAAGTTATGAATATAAATTAGAAGACTACCTATAAGTCATATACAAAAATAGACAAATAAAATTGTGTGTTACCTATAAAAAAAAAGGTACATAAAATACTATTACACATTGTCGAAAACATAAAAAAACACATATATAATATACCCATGCAATAGGCTAGGACAATATACCTACAACATATGACAATATATCTACAAGAGTATATAATAATAATAATATATCTACATTATTATTGCAAATCTCGTAATTATTGTCTTATAAATTATTTTTTACACGATTTATTCTTCAACGGTATTGACAGAACCCGCCCAATTTCCCGAACTGAGATTTAACCTCAGGAATTCCGACATCACCCAAATGTCGGGCCCAACTCTGAAAACTATATCCTCTTTCTCTTAAAAGAGTAAGGGTACGAGACTTTTCTGCCAAAAATTCAACAGAGCCTCCTCTGTAAATTGAACATTCCCCAAATGTTCAACCTGCATAAAACACATTTGATATAATCCAACCGGCAGTATGCACAAGATAACAACATGCAATTCATCTAATTGGCCTCCGTCCTTCAAATATTCCGAAATAGAATTGCCAACAAAGTCCTTAAATAAAAATACCTTAAACAGGGCAAAAATAAGTTCAAGCACACTTATGAATGCCGAAAGCAAAGTTTACAACCTCTAACTTTCCCAATCTCTACATATGAGGATTCAACCTCCTAACACGAACACCTCTCGACCTCACCTGAATCTCAGGACCAATGACAAGGTCCGCACCACACTCAAAACACACAAAAGTAAAGTTTAACCGGCGGCTACACCTAGGCGCTATCCTAGGCTGCCTACGTACCCTTACTGAGGGATCAAGCCACACGTAATTCTATCTCTAAAACCTTTTTTCTCTAAATCATATTTCAACAATCACAATCTTATATTTATCTCCCAAATACTCACAAAATCTCCCTATACGCCGGAACATCCAAAGTCACGTATGGGGCCTGTCCGCACGCCGGCTAATCCTACGACACGTGGGACCTCATCATCATTTCACAATAACTCCCCATATGCCGATACTACTATCAACGCCGCATATGGGGTCTGCCAACACGCCGGCTACTCCTACGACACGTGCGGCCTCAACACAATATCAATATCCCCATATGCCGGTACGACGACCAACGCCGCATATGGGGTCTGTCAACACGCCAGCTACTCCTACGACACATGCGACCTCAACACAATATCAATATCCCCATATGCCGGTACGACGACCAACGCCGCATATGGGGCCTCAACACGCCGGCTACTTCTACGACATGTGTGACCTCACAATTATCCCATCTTGTAGAACCTCCCCATACGCTGGATAAATCCAACACTGCATATGGGGCCTGTCAACATGCCGGAAAATCCTACGCCTCATGCGACCTCACAAGCACAAGATGGGACTTACACAGTATCATCTCTATCCAAGGAGGTACATAGGATAGTGTGTATAGCACTTCAAACTGACATTCTAAACTCTTTTTATACATTTCTATACACACCTAATTATATACATTTATTTCTAATACTGTAAACACCTTAACAAGCATCCAGCATTCGATAATCCCCCATAACCCACATAACATCAAGACCTGTCACTACGGTCATTTTAATCTTCCTGGGAAGGTAACACTACCTAGGAAGTTTCACAGTCAACCTGGGGTCAAACTACCCACCCTTGGTCATACGGGCCTGTGGGGCCCACGACCTCCAAATTCTGATCCGAAAGTTCCTATAGGTTCTACAAGGTCTACGATGCACGTCCTGCAAGTTTGGTCCAGATCGGATGGTCGGATCGCTCACGATCGCACGATCGGACGGTTACTATAAACCTAACCCTAGGGTTGGCATTTTCGAGTATCCGGGACTCCGTTTTATGATCCGTCAAATCCTACATGATTCTAACGATGTCTAGATTTACATAGAATAAATTCAGGACCATCCAACGGTCCAAACCTAGCAAACCCGGATAATACGCAATATGCGATATCCGTACGGGACTCTAACGATATCCAAATTGAAATCCAAGCACACTTACGCGCTCGTGACATCAAGGGGATCCCATTGGGACAAAATGCCCCGAGCTACATTCCACACGCCGCCACACGCCGGCCGCTGGGGTGTCCAAAGCGATACGATCGCGAAAACTTCAAAATCAAGAGCCACCCTTCTGGATACAGCTACTATTCAACGAGTGGAGCAACTTATTCAACTGCGGCAACGTCCAATTCGGACGGCAAGTGGCGAATTTCACCCCGAAATCCGGCCAAAACCTAGATTCTAAATCGAGTTATCTACGTTAAGAATTGATCCAATCCTATCCAACAGGAAGCTAGAGCTCACAAAATAGGTGAGGAACCATACATGTTTCACCGATATTGGGCAACGGAGGCGGTGGCGCAACGCGGGAAAAACCCTGTTCAAACCGAAACCGTGGCGGAATTCGAGGTTTCTAGGACTTTGGGTGCGACGTGACCGGGACGTCAAGCCGGTTCGAACGTGACCGGTCTCATGTCATGCGGTGGCGGACGGCCGTGAATCAAGAGAGAGAGAGAGAGAGAGAGAGAGACGGGAGGGGAGAGAGAAAGTGAAGGTTATTTCGACTTATAACAAAACCCTTTTGAAATATTTACGGTACAGCGATGAGGTATTTGGATCAGATTCTCTCGTTATAAGCTTGATTCGAGCCCACTACTCGTCTACGGACTCATGTCGCCGCTCTACGTAATGGTACAGCCGAATTCCCAAATTCCTTCTGAATAAGAAAATGACTAAAATACCCCTATCTCACGAGTAAATTCGTAATTTCACTCCAATTATTTAAATATGGGATTTAATTTGGAGTCGGGGTGTTACAAGTATAATAAGAACAAGTAGATAATTTAATAATAATAATAATAATAGATCTACATCAGAAAATACAAAAAAGGAATGTAATCTTATTTGGCAAAAAGTTAAAGGACTTATATCAACGACAACAAATGTAAGGATTAAACCCAACTTATGTTCTCAATTATTTTAGACTTATCCCAAATTTTCTAATTAAAATATTAATGTAATATTGATTGTTGTTCAGCCAACAGTCAATCCTTCATTATATGTATAGGGAACATTTGTTTTTTAATTTTTCCTTCTTTTTTTGGTAAAAGATGCAAAATCATTAGTCTACTTAAGTGAAATTTCAATTAGGTCTATTATCCTATTGTTTCCTTTTGAGGGAGGAATCAATTTCATTATATTTTTAGGTCAAATTTATCTTTGCAGATTGTAGAATGACCAAGGTATGAAACAAAAGAGGTTTATAAACTTGAACTGATCATTATGTACAAGAGCCTCATGTGTAAGCTATATTGATTTTCGTGTAAGCTAGATTGAATAACTATTAATTTTGGTTATAAAAGATTGTGTACAACGTTCATATCTTATTTGAGCTCTTTAGCTACAGTGGAGTGTATAGCATAAAATAAAGCTTCAGACTCCCTATTAAGTTTGTACCAAAATTGAGAATGGTTAGATTTTGAGTTTGTACATAGCGGGTGCAAATGAAGCAACAAATTCAATATTTGCATAATAGAAAGTCTCTCAACAAATACAAATAGAATTGCAAAGAATAACACGAGAAACCTCTAAGTCGCACAGAGCTTGTGCATAGATGCTAGTAACCAAGAAAGTTACCCTAAAACAATATTACACACAAGAAAAGTTAATTAAAAATATTAAGTTAAAATATATTTACTAATAAATATATATTATCCGATAAATATATTAATAAATATCAATAATTTTAAATAAATAAATAAAATATAAAAAAAACACTAGGGTCTCATAGTCACTCGTTTGGTGACATTTGGAATCTCAGTGACCCCCCCATCCTATTCTTCTTCCAACTAAAATTGAAAATTTACCTTGTTTTCCTTGAATTTTGTTTCCATATAAATATTTCCTTCCTTTACGAAAGAAGAAAACAGGCAAAGCTTGGAGTCAGAATACAAGCCTTTATAGCAATTAAGGCAAGAGCGCTGTAATGTTTTTTCTTCTTCCTTTTTTAGCTCTGTCAACGAAATATATTTTCAAAAAAAAATCAATGGGAATTAATTTGACACTGAAGAAGAGGAAAGCTATATAATATGTGAACTATATATTGATTGAAGGAGCTACCAAAACATAAATGATTCCATTCTTACTAATTAATTTATTGTTACATCAGCAAACTAAAAAGGAAAAAGAAAAACCCAAAAAACATAGAAGCCACCAACTACTAGGGCTAGGGCTAGGGCTAGGGCTAAGGCTAGGGATAGGAGCTATGTCAATGCGAAAGGCATGGGACAGAAGGCACAGAGAAGGACGAGGTGCCATGGGCATTGTCGCAGTAAGCATAAGACCTCTTGTTTGGAAGATCCGATTTTATGGTCACGTTGTCCATCACAATGTTTGTGCATCCGCCCCCTGCGCAGGCCAAAGTTATGGCTTTCTCATCAGCGCAAGTTCCGTTTATGTTTCGGTACGTCACGTCGCTAACTTGTACCGACTACACAATCCAAATTACACAATTATAATCACTCTAATTATTAGTTACAAATCATATCATATTGCTCTATTTTGAGAATCAATTTATTATGTTATTTTATTTCACCTTGCTTATGTCCATTATTGCTGAAGTAGGTTTAGCGAAATAGTGCTGGTCTATTACGATAGGATTTTTGGTGTCTTCAAATGTGATCCCCTCGAAAGTGATCTTCCTAGCATATCCCGAACCGCCCTTCATTCAATTCGTACAGAAATCACATTAGTTACAAAATCAATTAAGTTACTCTCTCATTCAATTCAATTTGATGCATCTCTCACTTACTTCCCATGTCTTGATTCTCACTCCATTTGTTGTCCCCTTGAAGGTGCAATTACTCACTTGCACCTCTTCCACTTGACTGTATTCTCCATGCTCACCTAGACTGCCAATACTACATACATACATGTACACACACATACAAATCAGTTAATTAATTAATTAATAACTAAGCCATTTTCATGTAATTAAAATGAATGAATGATTACCTAATCCCATGGCCTGGTCCGCAATTTATATCCCTAATCTTGATATAAGATGAACCGCTATTGATGGCAATACAATCATCACCTATATATATATAGCAAAACAAATAATAATTACGCCAATACCACCATAAACTAAAACTAATTACGAAAAGGTTTACCATATATAATTACCAGTTGCTATATGAGAAGATTGAATTGTGACTCGGGTTGAGTGGGAAATATCAATTCCATCTGTGTTTGGACTGTCTTCAGGAGCCCAAATTAAGAGACCGAAAACTCGGGGGCCATTGCAGCTACAAATGCTTATATGATTTTTAGGGCTATTGAAAATGCCAGACGACTCAGTTGGAAGCCATGACATTTGTTGAAATGGAGAGCCTGCACCACCATGCATTAATTATTAAATACTAATTCTAACCAACAGTTTAAACTTCAATTTTAGTTGACAAAAAAAAAAAAAAAAAATTTACGGTTCGGATCATTAACATACAGTTGGTCTCTGGCAGCCCTTGCTACCGCAAGCTTTCCACCAAACGGCGCCATTTCCATCAATTCGACCTCCTCCATTGACTGATAGACCTTGTACATTCGAAAACTGAATCCACATCTCCTTGTTTGTCCATGCACCAATGTTATTCGGTGCAACAATACTCCCTTGTATCTGTAAAACGTACAGAGTTTATAAACAATAGTAATAGCAATATAGGCATCAATTATTATTTTAGTTTTTTAAGTTAATGTGAATTATCGACATTTGTTTACCTGGAAATTGACTTTACTAGCCCTGCAAGGCCCTTCAAACGCCACAGCATTTAACAGGAATCTTTTGCCCTGTGGTACCACCAGGGTAAGGGTGCCTTGAGTTGGTGATGCACACATAGCTCCCCATGCCTTGAGGAAGGCCTTTGAGTTTGAAAAAATTAAACCAAGACACAGTTAAATAGGCAACTTGCTACAAGAAATAAACAATATAATAAAAATTATATATATATTACACATACTTTTGTATCATCTACTAGGCCATTCCCAACAGCACCATAATCTACCACATTGAAAGTATTTGTTTTTGCTTCCCATGCTTCCAGGAAGGCCTGCTTTCAGTTGCACAATCAAGAACAAAATTCATTAGAAAATAGAAAATTTAATGGGAGAAGAGAGAGAGAGAGAGAGAGAGAGAGAGAGAGAGATGAAGAACTATGTACTTGTGGATTATATTCTTCAGTTTGAGCATTCGCACGATTGAATGAATCTCTTGTTGTTGCACCAGTCTCCCATCCTTCTGGGGAGGCCTCCTTTTAGTTGCACAATTAATACAAAACACAAAATTAAAAAGAAAACGCAAATTAGATCAATGGGGTTAAAAAAAGGCAAAACAAAAATAATAAATAAATAAAAGAGGATGAAGAAATAGTGTAAATATACTTTAGAAAAACCCTCATCATCAGTTTGGGTGTTGTGATGAACAGCACCATAATCAAACAAATCGAAATCATCTGGCACGACTATTCTAGCACTACATGAATGATTAGGTGAAGCAATTAGCCAAATAATTAGGACCAAAGCGGTGGAGGTAAGCGGGACCTTCATTTCTAATGGGTTTAGGGTTTAGGGTTTAGATCAAGAGACAAAAAAAGGCAAGGCTTTGGAGCTCTAGAAATAACTCAGATCACAGTGAAATGTTGGTGGGAGGAGAGCTATATATATATATAATGTGTATATAGTGCATGCATGCATGTGATAAAAACAACGTAAAGTAGAAAGAAAGAAAAAATATCAATCAATCAATCAATCAATTGGGAATTCAAATTATTTCCTCTCTTTTTTGTTCTTCTTTCTTTCTTTTGTCAACCTTAACCGAAATACTTCTTCTGATTAATCAAAATTTCCATGTTGAAGGTAGAATCGCATCTCTACTTTTATTACATAATAATTTATAAAAGGTGAAACTAGATGAGCTTCCAAATATTATGGCAATGATTTATTTTTAATTAATTGCATCTATATTCACTTAGGAAACTGATTTTCGAATCATTAGAGGATTGGTCAATGACTTTACTTGCTCCTTACCATTATTGGTGACATGCGATTTAAATATAATAATAAAAAGGTGGAAATGCTAGCATAAAGGAATAATGCACATTAAGTCTCAAATTGAACCAAGCTAATTTGTATATGTGATTGTTTGACATTTACTATATAACAGGGGTCATTAAGAGCAGGTTGCACCTAAAGTAGACTTTGAAAGAAATGTGACAAATTATGAAAAAGGTTGCTCAGTTGTTCACCTGATCAATTCCTGATAAGGGGAACTGGCAACAAGTACAATTTCTGAAACTCACAAACATTCGTATATGAAGAACTGGTGCTTAGGTGCAACCCTATCTCTTAACCGTTGGATCAAATTAGTTAGCTTGATCCAACGGTTAAGATATATGATCTCATCTAAGGGCCATATATAAGGCCCTCACTATAGAATGACTCCCAAGTAAGATGACCTATGTTGGCATACGTATATTCCTTCGGCCTCAAACGTAGGCCGTAAGATTTGCGCATCCAACACATGTTACCTATAAGTTAGGAACATAAATTAGACGACTACCTATAAGTTAGAAACATAAATTGGAGGACTACCCATAAGTCGGATACCAAAATAGACAAATACAATTGTATGTTACCTATAAAAATAAAAATAAAAGTACATAAAATACTATTACACATTGTCAAAAATATGAAAAAACATATATATATATATATATATATAATATACCTATGCAATAGTCAATAGGACAATATACCAACAACATATGATAATATATCTACAAGAGTATATAATAATAATAATAATAATATATCTACATTATTATTGTAGATCTCATAATTGTTGTCTTATAAATTATTTTTTACATAGTTTATACTTCAACCGTATAATAGAAACAACTAGATAATTTAATAATAATAATAACAATAATAGATCTACATCAAATAATAATAAAAAAAAAGGAATGTAATCCTATTTGGTAGAAAAGTTAAAGGACTTATATCAACGACAACAAATGCGATGATATGTTCTCAATTTTGGACTTATTCCAAATTTTCTAATTAAAGTATTAATGTAATACTGATTGTTTGTTCCGCCAACAGTGAATCCTTCGTTATACTTCCATAAACAAATAACATTATCAAATCCCAAGTCATGTTGAATGGCTCCAAGCCGTGATGTCCCTGAGCAATATTGATATTTGTGGAGGTTTCTTCTCAACATATCTGTGCTTTGCTATAGGGAATTTTTTTGTTTTTCTTTTTTTTCAGTAAAATATGCAAAATCATTAGTCTACTTAGGTGAAATTTCAATACAAATTTGTTTCCTTTTGAGGGAGGAATCAATTTCATTATATTTTTGGGTTAAATTTATCTTTGCAGATTGTAGAATGACCAAGATATGTTACAAAAAAGGTTAACAAATTTGAACTAATCATTATGTACAAGAGCCTCATGTGTAAGCTATCGATTTTCGTGCAAGCTAGATTGAATAACTATTTATTTTCATTACAATAGATTGTGTACAACGTTCATATCTTATTTGAGCTCTTTAGCTACAGTGGAGTGTGTAGCATAAAATAAAGCTTCACTGACTCCCTATTTAGTTTGTACCAACATTGAGAATTGTTAGATTTTGAGTTTGACTCTTTCTCAAAATACTCAGGTTTACGGGTAGAATCCAACCATCAAAAGCCAAGGAAAACAATGGGCAAGCCCCAGTGGGAACAAATTCAAGTAAAACGGACTAGTCACGCATGTTTAAATTTGAGGTAACATCAAAAGACCAACAACTTCATAAACACATCCTAAAAACAAAAGAGAGCAATCAACCAAAACAAGGCTTAGGAGGACAACATTGATATATGAAAATGATAAAACAACTAGCAAGAATGTGCCAAAACAAATGCATCTCAAACCCCCAAAATTTAACGACTCATATAGCACAACAGACTCGTAAGCATTTCAAGAATTATGTTAAGCTAAATCATTAAATGTGGGAACACAACTTATCAAGATGACGGGTCATGGACCAAAGTGGCATCATCCAAACACGATCATACATAAACACAATAGTGTTCAAACAAGGGTGTAAATGAGATAGGGACAAGACAAGTGAGCCTTTGTGCTTTGTATCATAACCGATGGTCTTGGTTCTTAGAGAGTGAAAATTAATTTCACCAAAAGGCACGAGATCCCTATTAAGCATGTACAACATGATTTGACGGCCAAAGACATAGCTAATAAATAAGAGAGTGGTGAATGCTCAAGTAAAAACCCTGGAAAGTAAAAAGTTGTGTTCGAGTCTTAAGCCACAAAAAAAATAAGAACCATTCAATTCAGATGACTAGTGTAGATGACTAGTCATGCAAAGCAACCATTCCCATCAAAGACCCTATGGAAAACGATTGGTTTTTTCTAAACAAATGAAATACTGGCAAACAAAACATGTTACCAAATGACTAGCTTTGTCTATCCAAACACTTCAGCATATTAAACATTTCAATGACTAGCTTTGTCCTTATAAATTAATGTACACTCGAAACCATTATTCTTAAAAAACACAGTAGAAGCCAAAATGTCAAGAAAGGGAACGTCATGTTTGCAAGTCTGCTAATAAACTTGCAGGAATAAAAAGGAGAAGAAGAAGCGATGTGCGCTCTCCATGCGACAAAGCAGCATTCGCACGTGGAGCAAGCAACAAACTCTCACCAGGCCTCGTGTATTTTATTCATGACACGCGCATGCAATCTGCATTTGCAAAGCATTTATTAATCTGCTTAATTATTTTGCTCACTCTCTCTTCTTAATTTTGAAAAAGTCCAGAAACTGCAACTTGAAAATTATGTTAAATTTTTTTTAATAAGAAAAACGCGATAGATTTCATTCTTAATTTCAATCTAAAATACGGAGGAGTCCGCCAACAACAGAAAGCGCACAAAATGTAGAATTAAAATCTTTGTTTACTTTGGAAGCAAAATTTCGAAACAAAAAAAAAATCAAATAGAAGCCAAAAGTATAGGAACCTAATTTAATTATTAATTATTAATTATTATTATTATTATTTTAAAGGTTAATCCACCTGGATCTCTTTCCCAACAGAAAGGCACATGCCCACACACGCTGTGGAAGTTGAGAAGTTATTTTCTCAACCATTTTATTATAATCCAGTATTTTATTTAGTTAAGTGTACTAATCTTCTAGATTTTAATTTACAAATGCTGAGATGAATCATGAAAACGAAGGCTAGTTATAACTTGTATATATAACTGACATGGTCACCTCACTTTCTAAGCAAATTAGACCAAAACCAGCCCCAAACTGATCATCATCATGCTAGCTTTATCTCCTCCTTTGTTTTCAACCGTTGGATGGCCTTCAGAGGATCCCATAGGTTATGAGCAGAAGTACTTCTACAGAGACAGTTCCAATGATCAAACTGCAGAGTCGTTCCTTCATATCCTTCCATCTCAGCTGCCACAATTTGAGCTCGATCTTTCCACAACTATCAGCGGGGACAATTCCAGCGGTTCCACAGTGGCTAAGAAGCTTAATCATAACGCTAGTGAGCGTGATCGTCGCAAGAAGATTAATAGCTTGTATTCCTCAATGCGTTCACTGCTTCCTGCAGATCAAGCGGTATGTATACAATGATTTCATTCATTAGTATCGAACTGCGTTAGTTTGGTAATTTATCATCGGAAATTTTGCATGTTAAATGTCGTCAGACAATGAATTTGGACTATACATTCAAACAAAAATTCACCTTATCTACATATCTACAGTCCGAATTAATAGTCTGACACAAGTGAAGAAATTTCCCAGTTGTTATTAGTAGATTTCAATACTAAAGACAAGAAAGTACAGAATACTACTGCTACATACTCACATTTGTGAAAATTCCATGTGATTGTTACAGAAAAAATTAAGCATTCCGAATACAATTTCGCGAGTGCTGAAATACATACCGGAGCTCCAAAAGCAAGTGGAGGGACTAATTCGAAAGAGGGAGGAGCTTTTATCAAGAGCTTCTAAGCAAGAAGATGTGATGCAGGAGGAGAAGGACATGAAAAGCACAGCTCCAAGCTCATCATTATCTGCTGTTTCAACCTATCGGCTTAGTGATAGAGAAGTAGCAATTCAAATATCTACCTTGAAGACTCACAACAATCTATTATCTGAGATATTGCTAAATTTGGAGGAGGAGGGGCTTCAAGTACTAAATGCTTCTTTCTTGGAGTCATCTGGAGAGAGGGTCTTCTATAATTTACATCTTCAGGTATGTTAATTTTGTACAACATATTTAGCTTTGTTCCATATAAATAATTTTTTTTACAACGACGAATATCCCTACTTATATATCTTTTCTTCATATTATATACAGGTGGAAAGAAGTTACAGATTAGAATGTGAGAATATAAGCGAGAAGCTCATGTCCTTCTATGCCTGAGAAAAGGCAGGAGTTATTCCCATAGGAATGTTTGGTTCTGATGTGCAGTTTGTAGCAGGTACTTATGGAGAAGATTAGTCTCAACCAATATTTTCAAAGGCGAGGCGTATAGGCGAGGCGTTTTTAGTAGCGCTATGCGAGGCGTAAGCCTTTTGAACATTAAGTTATTTTAATAAGAAAAATTTATGAATAATACAATACGATTAAATTGTACAACTAATTCTTATTCAACTATAACAATCTTTTAAATATAATCAAATATAAGTACTAATTGTCATTCAAAACATAATAATCAATCCCAAAACGTAAGCCAGATGCTCAGAGCCCCTCCTCCTGGACCATCCCCAATCTCTCTAAGCATTTCATTTTTCTTTCTTCTTTCAAGCTGAAGATTTTTCAAAGTTGCGGCACACTCTTTTTTCACATGCTCAGGAACTTTCTTACATGGTTGCATACCGTGATGAGTTTAACCTAAATGATGCTTAAGTCTAAAAATTCCTCCACTGCATCTTTGATCACAAAATGCGCATCTCAAGTATTTTCCCCCCCTCTATTTCTTTTGCATACTTCCACGCAGGACTTCGATTCATATCTATAAAACAATACAATTAATATTTCTAAGATACAAGTGTGATGCATGTACGTCAAAAAAAAAAAAACTAGTATATTTAAAACATATTGAAAAAAAATTATATGAAACTTCAAATTATAGTTTATTACAGTCAAATTATACAAGTATGATGCATGTACGTATAAAAAAAATAAAAATAAAATAAAAATAAAAAAGAAGACTTACTTGCAGTCGAAAGATGAAGAGAATTCTTGAAATTGATGGAGTTATCTGGTAAGGGTAGAAATTAGGGTTGTACACGTACTATACAATATATATATATATATATATATATATAGTCCATGTGTTAATATATTAATTTAGAGAAAAATAAAAAAAAAAAAAAAAGGTAAGTACAAAGCTACAGCCAGTTGGAGTTAGGAAAGAAAAAGAAAGATATTAAAGATATTAATTCTTGCCTATTACAATAAAGGTAAGGAAAAAAAAAAACTAAAACTTGCGGTTTTTTTTTTTCAAAACACACTCCAAGTGAAATGACGTCGTTTCACTATAAGATTGTTTTTAAAACTCTGCAACCAAAACGACGTCGTTTCGTCACAAACCTATAAAAAAAAAAATCGAGTCGTCTCCCTCTCGAGTTCATCTTCCTCAAAAAAAATTTGCGAACTTTCAATTTCTTCTGTTTCAGAAGATTCCAGATCTGGTACGCCTTGCAACGCCTTCTCACACTTTCGGCGCTAAGCGTGCAACTCGCGAAACAGTCGACGCCTCGGCGTTTTCCTCCCGCTTGCGCCGACGCACACTCCGACGAGCGCGAAGGCATGCCTTTGAAAACACTGGTCTCAACCATAGGAGTATGAACGAAACAAAAGTAAATTTTAGACAATGCCATGTAAATACTAGTTGAAAATTGGAAGCCATGATCAGAAGGCATGGCAACAAAACTACAAAAAAAGTAGTCATTTGGGACCAATTTTTTCCTAGGGACTCCAAATATCCTCGGAATAAACACTATTTCCGACAACAAAGTACCATATGTTGGAAATACCGAGTGTTCACTATTTCCGACACCCAAATTGCCCTCAGAAAAGAGTTCTTTTACCGTTGGAAATAACTGATTTTTGACGGCAAAAATTGACAATCTGTCCTCACATCAACAGCTGACAACACAATAGAGGGGGAAGTTATTAAGTCCATAAAAACCCTTGACTCAAACGTGCTTCGACTTTGGGATTGAAACCTTCAAAAATCTATTGGACTTTTCGCCACATGTGATAAAACCATGACGAGGAAGGATACCTAAAAAACATATCTTCATAGCCCTTCCAACTTTCTTAATTAAAACGGATCTCCATCTTATTGAGCAAAACCCATAATCTCTTTCCCCAAAGCGTTCGTGTTTTGAGCGAGGAAGCACTTTAATATGAACTTCTTGACCAAATCTTCCCAAGTAGTGATAAATCGGCAGTGAGAGAGTTGAGGAAGGGATAAGTCAGAGTCTGACTTGCTCTTCACTTACTAATCCCATCGGAATGGAAAGTAACACACATATGTTGAGGAATTCTTTCAAGTAGTTAAATCTAATAATGATTGACCGAAAAACTAATTTGTTATCCCTTTTTACTGTCATAATTAAATTAACTTTAAATTAGACAAAGAATTTCTATCATTTTTACTATAAGAGTGATTAATCATGACTCATGATGATTACCTGTAATCACAATACCGCCCTTATTATGGAGTCCCGCTCTTGAAAAATGAAGCAGCAGTGTGATTGATGATTTTTTGAGGGATCCACTCTTGTTTTGATTCCTATAATTAGGGGTGGACATTAATTCGGCCGGCTGACTAAACTGGCCCAAGCAAACCATCATAGTTGGTTTGGTTTGATTTTGACCTAAAGAGAATTCAAACGGTTTAAAAAGAAAACTGGACTATAATGGTTTGATTTGGTTTTGAGTTTTGACAAACGGACCTAAACTAAACCCGACGATCTACTTGTTTATTTATATTTATTTTATTTTATATTACATGTATAGTCCTTTCTTTCGATAATAATTATATAAGGATGTTGAATGTAGGTTTGATGAAACTTAAGTTATTGATATTTGAATTTTAATTATATTAGTGTGTTAAATTTTAGGATGGTTTGATATGCTAGAAATGAGACAAAATAATAATAATAATTGTGCTTACAAACTTAAAATAAAAAAGAATTGGGCTTAGGCCCAAATTGAACCAAAATGTCTTAAATTGGGCTGGTTCGGTTTCCATTCTTACTTCTTCAATATCGAATTGAACTAAACTGTTTTATTTTAATTGGTTTGGTCACGAATTTTGAGGTGAAACCGATTCGATCCGGACCATGCCTACCCCTGGCCCTCTATTGAGAGATCTCTCAAATAATTTTATTTAAGAGACACCCTTTAGGGTACCCTACGAAATTTTTTTTTAACTATTCAAACCATCTATTTTTTAAGTCTTCATTTACATATCATCCCTTGCAAAAAATTAGACAAATCGAAAACCGTTTAAACATCTAATTGTGTTAAACAAAACCAACGAACACGATGCTTAAAGAAAGTACTAAAATTTTAATAATTTAATTGCGTGCTCAAGTGATATCAGATTCAAGTGATTTTTTGTAGAGATGATCTTTGAATCAATATCTGCAAAATAGACAGTGTGGATTAGTAAAATACAATCTAGAGTGAGCCTTACAAGGGTGTCACTCAATGGAAGATCTCTGTATATATATATATATATATACATAATAGGATATATAATTGATACACTCCATACTAATACCTAACTTAATCGGGTTGCTAAATCTTAACACAAATTCTCTACACAACGAAAAACCCTAAGAATTCATATAAAACTAACTATGCAAATATTTACAAAAACCCCTTGAGTGTATCACTGAAATTGTGTTATATAAAAATTATATTTTATCCATAAAATTATTTTTTTATTTTAGATTAATAAAATAAATGAATCATTAAAAAATGCAAACGAGACAGAACATTGATTTTAAATCTATCTATGGATTGAAGTCAAAATAATCTAGTTACAACCATACGTAACATTTTTGTTTTAGGAAAACATAAAGTAATAACTTACAAAAAAACTACATTTTTAGTTCAGTTAAATAACATTGACATTCTAAAATAATAAATAAATCAATAATAAATATTATTAACGAAAACGTTTAAATCCCTAATTCTTAAACAAGTTTTTATTCATCAATTTAATGGTTTCATAAAAAAATATTGCATTTAATTAACTCATTCAATCTCAACGATTGAATAAAAATAGGTTATTATGATTTCAAATAAGCCGCTATGGTGAAATCGATAGACACACTGCTCTTAGGAAGCAATGCTAGAGCATCTTGGTTCGAGTCCAAGTGGTGGCATGGCATCTTCTAAAAGAGTAAGTCCTATATTGAATTCAATATTCCCGATTTCAATTCCTATAATTGCGGGAACCCCTTTTAATAATTTTTATGATATTTTCAACTTTAGAGCATATATTAACTCATATATCCTTTTCTATCATTTCAATATAATTACAATTCATTTGATAACTTTATTAGAACATGAAATCATAGGACTATATAATTCGTCAGAAAAGAATATGATAGTTAATATATATATGAGCTTAGCTAACGTGGAAAGATACTCAATGAGCTTATATTGAAATTAATTAATGCACACTTGAAAATCATCTGCACAGGAAAAACACAGTGCAAGGGAAAATGTCAACAAAGCAAACGTCATTTGTTGCTTGTGTGAAATATATAGACATACAAATGTTTGTTTCTGCATATAAGGAGGATGTGCGTGCGGTCTCCATGGGACACAGCAGCTTATACACGTGGAATAAGTAGCAAACTCCGGCGTGGCCTCGTGTATGATAATGCTTGACACGCGCTGTCTGCACTTCCAACTATTTGTGAATCTTGTAAGAAATCTCACCAACTATTTTCCTTTGCAGTTTTGACCTCAGCCAAACCCGACACAATTTTTTGTTTTTTTTTGTTTTTCTTTTATACAGATAAGATTTTATTTTAATTTAATCTAAACTGCGGATAAGAGGATTTGAACTCGGATATAGAGTGAAGAGCATATTTACTGTAACCTACTTGAGTAAACTCATGTCCACGAGAGCGAGACCATATTTTTTCTCTTGGAAAAGAACCCACGGAGCATTTAATTGCCCTTTGTATTTCCAACTGCCCAAAGAGGAGCTTGCAGGAACATGAAATGCATTTGAAAAAACAAAACTCTCATCTTTTATATCAACATTTCTCAACTCCAAGTATTCGAAAACAAAGTTGGGAATTTTAACAATATATAACATGTTTATACAACCCAACTCTAGAGCCCTCAAAGATAAAACGACACTAGATCATATTATGTTGTAATTGATGTGTTCTTAATACATGAATTATAAATTATAAATTTAAAAAACTATCACACTATAATGAACGAATTAATGTGGCAAAAAAGTACAATCCCTCTAGTGTTACTCAAAGAACGAAACTGCAATATCATCGCCTCTATGCATAAACATTCAGAGTGAGAGATAACTAATTATCATGACTTATTTGGGTCTCTATCTTTATGTTTTCCAATTGGATTTTCATCTGTTTTACTCGAGTTCGAACTATAACGCTAATTGAACTTAACTCTCCGAATTAAATTTCAGCCAAGTTACCACCCGAATTCATTGAAACATCCAATTTCAAAATTTTGGAATTTCATCCACATTTCCATCCAAGAAATCAGGTATCCTTCACGTGACTTATTACTTGAGTTTATTATTATTATTACTATTAAAGGCTGAACTCTAAACCTTAATACTAATAATACATAAGGTTAAGCCACGTAGATCGCTACCCCAACAAAGGGCACATGCCCACACACAGTGGAAGTGGACAAGTCATTTTCACAACCATGTTATTGTAAAGCATATTTTCATTTTTTTAAAGAAAAAAACCAATATTTTAATTAACAAATGCTGAGATGAATCATGAAAACGACGGTTGTTTGTATATATGGATGACATGATCATCTCACTTGCTAAGAAAATTTGGCCAAAACGCAGCCCCAAATTAACTGATCATCACATAATGCTAGCTTTATCTCCCCCTTTGTTTTCAACCATTGCATGGCCTTCAGAGGATCTCTTAAGTCATGACCAGAACTACTTCAACAGAGACAGTTCTATTGATCAGAGTGCAGAGTCCTTCCTTCATATCCTTCCATCTCATCAGCCACAAGTTGACCTCGATCGTTCCACTACTATCAGCCGCGACTACTCCGGTGTTTCCACAATGGCAAAGAAGCTTAACCATAATGCTAGCGAGCGTGACCGTCGCAAGAAGATGAACAGCTTGTATTCCTCACTGCGTTCACTGCTTCCTGCCGATCAAGGGGTACGTACAAAATGATGATTTTATTCATTAACATCGAACTTCATTAGTTTCCCCATTTCTCTTGTCAGATATTTGGCATATAATATATCGGCAGACTATGAATTTGGACTGTGGACAGTGGATTCAAACAAAAACTCACCTTATCTACATGTACAGCCCGAATTAACAGTCTGACAACATATGTAACCTATATGACAAAAGGAAAACTTTGGGAGTATTAGTAACTTTCAATTTTAAACACAAGAAAGTAATGAACACTACGTACTCACAGTTGTGAAAATTCCATGTGATTGTTACAGAAAAAGTTAAGCATTCCAAATACAATTTCGCACGTGCTGAAATACATACCAGAGCTTCAAAAGCAAGTGGAGGGATTAATTCAAAACAGGGAGGAGCTCTTATCAAGAGCTTGTAAGCAAGAAGCTGCAATGCATGAGGAGAAGCAAATAAAAGCACAGCTCGGAGCTCATTATCTGCCGTTTCAACCAATCGGCTTAGTGATAGAGCAGTAGCAATTCAAATATCTACCTTGAAGACCCACAACAATCTATTATCTGAGATATTGCTAATTTTGGAGGAGGAGGGGCTTCAAGTTCTAAATGCTTCTTCCTTCCAGTCATCTGGAGGGAGGGTCTTCTATAATATACATCTTGAGGTATGTTAATTTTGTACAACATATATTTAGCTTGCTTCGATCTAACTAATATGTTTACAAAGTGCCACAACTAACCAATATCTTATATATTATATACAGGTGGAAAGAGCTGACAGATTAGAATGCGAGAATTTAAGCGAGAAGCTCATGTCCTTCTATGCGTGAGAAAAGGCAAGAGAGTTATTTCCATAGGAATTTTGCATGTAAAGTACTGGTTGAAAGTACCCAACCTTCATTGGTGAACAGGCCAAAAATGGGTAGACAATTTGTTATGTCGACAGGAACTCCCCGATATCGTCTCTACACCTATCAGAACATATGCATAAGTGTATGATTTACAAGTTATGTGTCATACATTTTAATCTAACAAAGTTCACTTGATAATTATCCTGGATCAAATTAAAGAAAAATTGAATCTTTTATTAGTAATCCATATAAGAGAGCATAACCTGCACCTCGCATATCAGTAATCTGTCTTAAAAATACAACTGCTGAAAACACCATAAAGGGAAAAGTAATAAGTTCATGACAAAAGTTGGCCTACTTTGTTTACTAATTGGCTTTTCCTAGAAGCATCACGAGATGTTGAGAAAACCAGCATGAGGACTGTAAAACATTGATTGCAATCTGAAAGGTCAATCCGTAAAATATTCATCTTGTTAGTTGAAGTGATCTAATTTTTTTACAGACATTTTCTTTTGATTTGTTGGTGGAATCAGAAGCTTCTTCTTTTACCCCAAATGGCCTTAGCCTCAGAAATAGACCAAGTACTTGAGAATGTCTAATAGACTGAATGAATGAACAATAACTTGCGCCCCGCATAATCTAAACCCTTGAGTTGAAACAACCTCACTCCATGCTCAGCTTTGATGCTTCAGTCGCATTGGAAGAGAAAAAAAGCATTTGCTGCATTTACTATCAGCAAGTCTTATAACAGGCTAAAATATCTTTGTTTTTTGGCCTCTTGTTCTTTACTCTTTATTTTCCACACAATTTTGTTTGGCATGTTCTTTCCTGGAAAGGACACCTTGCAAACCTCGTTGTTAATTACTTCTACTTTTTGAGTTTTAATTTCAGAACTCAAAAAGGAAAGCATGATTATTACATCTTTGTGTTGGATGCTTTGTTAGGCCTTCTAGGCCTTCTTGTTGTATGGGCTCTGCCCTTTTCTTGCACGTTCTTTGTTTTGTTCGGCTATAATGCTTTGTTAGGCACCTAAAAACACATCTTCTTCTTCATCTTCTTGTTAGGCAAAGGATTCATTAGTGTAGTGGTTTGGAGCAATTGTTCTACCCAGAATAGATCTTGGGTTCGAGTCCTTGCATCCATGCAGTTTGTGTGTGTTTAGTATATTATTACACATTCTCAATAGGAAAGGTCCAGGTCCTCACAAAAACATCTTGTTAAAATTGGCATTTCCTTCTCCACTCTTTTTTTTTTTTTTTATTCTGCCTGCCAACGTTGTACAGCTGTGTTTGGACTTCCCAAACAGCTGATGTGGGTGGTGTTTTTCTGCATCATGCCTCTACTTTTCTGACAAATTTGTGCCATGTTTGGCAATGGATAGTACTAGCCTCAATCTGGTCATAATGCAATATCCCAAAACCATTTCTTTCGATCTCCACAATCTGCTATGGTAAATATATCCACAATTGTCCAATGAGTCAAATCCCTGTTTTCTAAAACCTTCCAATGAGTCAAATCCCAGTTTTCTACAACCTTTGGTCCATCTCCAACCCGAGGGGTGGAAACCCAAATTTTCAGTTTTGAGTTCAAAATTCTTCTCCAATCCATGTATTTTGGGGGTTGGAAATTTGAAAAATGTCAAATTTAGGGTGAATTCCAATCCAAGTCTTCCCTGGACTAGTATTTTATGTGGAGCCCAATAGCCAACTGTGCAGCCCATGTGAAAGGAGAAAAAAAGCGGGCCCTGTGCTGCAGACTAATGTCGACCACTCACCTCCTTTCCATGTGACAAGTGTCATGGCACATGAAGGAGGCGTTGAAATCCAACGGCTCCATTTTGAAAGCTCCTGATCCTTTATATAAAAAATACCAACAGCTATTCCAAAGAAGTTGATGTTTCCCATTTTATTTTATTTTTAATTCCAACATCTATATATAATCAATGGCCACGATTATTTTTAGGCAATCTTGACGGGAAAAATTCACATCCAACGGCTGAAATTTAAATCCAATGGTCAAATAATTTGTATAATTAATCTAAATTAGATCTAACCTCAAAACTCATCCCAAACTCTATAAATACCCATCTTTTTGTTATACTTGCTTTTATTCTTTAAGTCAAAATTATTTTTGGATTTTTTTTAGATCAAAATGTTTAGAAAATTAAATTATGAATGTTGAAACAAAAATAATGTCAAGAAAAATTAACAATAAAATAAATATTATGGAAACCATTTTGAAACAATTTAATAAAGTTGTGAACTCAAATTATGAGTCAAGGTTGGAGGAAAAAATAATTTGAGTCTTAAAAATACATGAATAGTTGTATTTTAAAGGGTGAAAATTTGAGTTTAGCCTCAACATGGTTGTAAATGGTCTTAGAGCATCTTATGAACATCAAATTTAAATTTGATGGCTGAAATTTGTCTTACACAGCTTTACACTCTATGTCAAATTAAATTATTATTTTATTACATTTTATTGTTGATTCATTTTTAATTAAAAAGAATAGAAAAGAAAAAATAATAAAATATTCATTTGACATCTTGCTTTTGGGATGTCAAAAATAACATCTCAACCTCTAGCCTTCATTCCACATCAACTTTGACACATCGGTTGGAGTGATGTGAGATGTTATTTATAGCTGTTAAATATCTATGTGGCATGTTTGACACATCGGTTAGACTGCTTTGTTAAGTGCTTGCAACTATATGAATACAACCAAGGGCGGAAACATGAATTTTTCAATGGGTGGGCTAATTAAAGTTGTTTAGCTTAAAATCTAAGGACCAATGTTTGGATACTTACTGTTTCTATAGTTTTTCTAGAAATATATTAAAGTACAGATTGGGATAAAATAGTAAAAGGTTGAGAGTTAAAATCATGAGTGTTTATTAAGAGATTATTTTATTAATTGAGCAAACAAATTAAATATATTATGATTATATGCCTACAAAAATTGAGTAGACAATGGGTTACAAAACTACATTTGAGTGGGTTACTAAATTTTTATGGGATGAATAACATTAAAATATATGTAACTACATAGAGCCCATGGTAGCCCTCTACCTAGATGAATACAACAAAGAACAAATCCACCATAAAAATGAAGCTAATGCCATCTTTAGGTGAGGAGGGCAATATTCAGGCACGGGCAATACTTAGGTGAGGAGGGCCATCTTTAGATAATGCCACCAAGCCTCATTAACATTGACAAAAATAATGTCAAGAAAAATTAACCCATTTTGAAACAATTTAATAAAGTTGCGAACTCAAATTATGAGTAAGGTTGGAGGAAAAAAGAATTTGAGTGAATAGTTGTATTTTAAAGGGTGAAAATTTGAGTTTAGCCTCAATATGGTTGGAGATGGTCTTACAAGTTTTTCCTCTTTCATGTTAAATGCTACATTTGCCACTATACTTCACTTTAGCTGAGATGACACAAATGCAACTATATGAATAAAACAAAGAACAAATCCACCATAAAAATGAAGCTAATGCCATCTTTAGGTGAGGAGGGCTATATTCAAGCACGGGCTCCATTTAGCCCTCTAATAAATGATTTTATAAGAAATAGTGTCAAGCTACATTTTAACTATCTCCAGTTACAAATGGCTAAATTTAATATTTTAATAGTTTTTAGTCTATTATTTAAATTTATTAGTTAATTTAATTAAACTACTATTTAATCCTATTTAAAATACATTTTAGAGGATAAAAATATTATGGGATAGGATTTTGACATCCACATGTCGGCACGTGATTAGCCCTATAGATTTATGATTAGATTTTTTCTTGTTTTAAAAACAACTTAAAATTTACTTTAAATGGAAAAGGATGAAGGATAGTTTGTAAAATAATGAAGAGATTGTGAGAAATTATGTAAAATGATGAAATTGGGAAAGGATAATATGTAAAATGATGAAGATGTTGTGAGAAATTATATAAGAATATTTATACAAAAATTTAGAATTTTTTTTTCAGATTTAAATAAAAAGCTAGTTAATGTCACCTAACGGCTAGGTGATGTCAGCTGGGCCCTATCCAATTATTTAGCCTGGGCCACATGTGCCCTCATTTTAGGAATTGCCCATTTGTGTAGCCCTCTCTTATTTTTGTAGCCCTTTGTATATCTCACTCTTGGAGATGGATTTTGGGCTATGTTTGAGGATAAAGCCCTCACTTGTAGATTGCCTAAAGGTCTTCATTTTGAACATACGTCTCAAAGCTTTATTTTGAAGTGCTACCTACAATGGCTCCTTCTCCTCGCCAGAAAATTGATCATGAAGGTCCAAACTTTTCTGCTACAACTCTCCAGTTTTTGAACATGATCCTAAACGAGACTTCTTCTAGAGACAAAAAAAAACTTGTACGCAAACCGAATTCTCTCTCTTTAACCATATGTATGTACTGATTTGCAAGTGCATATACTTCTTTTTTTCTTAGCCGAGGACTTCAATTAAAAGAGAAGCTAATAGATTGCTTTATGAAATAGCTACACGATAGGTTTTTGTTTTGTGCAGACGGTTCCCAAGACATTTCTGGACAAATATGGATAGCATCTATCAGATCAAATACAACTTGAATTCCCAAGTGGTTCAGAACGGAAAATCAAACTCAGAAGATGTAATAGTGAGGTTTGGTTTGAAAATGGTTGCCCAGAGTTCTCAGAGTTTCTCAGAGTTTAGTTTTCCCATACGAAGGGAACTCAAAATTCCACATTTTGATATTTGATGAAAGCGGCATAGAGATTAAAAATCCCAGATTGAAGAAACTAATGAAGAAGACGAATGACGAAGTCTGTTGAAAGTTTGGAGTATTTTCCACTCTGCCCAAAAACCCAGATTGAAGAAACTGGTCTACATGATGATGATAAGTCTGTTGAAAGTTTGGAGTACTTTCCACTGCCCAAAAACAAAGCACACAAAAGGTTAAGGTCCTCTGCCATCTCCTCTGCCTCAAGAGAAAAACAGAACAAATCCCCACTCTTCATCCAAGTCATCATCTTCTTCATCTTCATCTTTGACGGTTAACGTAAAGCTGCCAACAAGTTCCTCTCAAGCCACCCATTCTTCAAAGTCATTCTGGAGCCGTCCCTTAATATGGTAAGGGTCATTGCCAGCAAATAATTATACAACGAAGAAACAGCAAACCGCATCTTTCGGCAGCTTTAACATTAGCTCAAAGATGAAGATGAAGAAGATGATGACTTGGATGAAGATGTTTCACTTGACCTTAACATGTTTTCCTTTTTCATCTAAAAGTTGGTATGAATAACTCAAACTCAAAGGAAATTAACCAGCTGCATGCCGCAAGTATAATCTTTATATCAGGGTGCACATATTTTATACATGAACATCTTAATTTGAGGAAGTAATTAATTGTAGAAAATTCCAAAGATGGTTGTGATGGAATATGTCATGGCGGGCACAATATTCCTTGAGGTTCCAGATGGTGCAGTTTGAGTAAAACTGACTAGTTCATTCGATGGAGAGATTTGGTTGCAAAAGGACTCCTTCGACAAAGCATGGTTGAGAACTTTTTCAGCTGAAGATCAAGAATGAAGCATGACAGGGAAAATAGAACTCATGGTAAGTTCACCTAGTAAGCTTCCTTAGCCTGCCTACTTTCAGTGACTTGTCATGGTTTTGAATCATGGGAGCTATAAACAGGTGCTGATCACGGAGGAAAGTCTACACACTGAGATCAAAAGCTCCTTCGACATTGAGAACTTTTGCAAAGACAGAACTTGAAGATTTAGCCTGCTGAAATATGAGAATCCATTTTTTGTGATGAAAATGCATCCATCATACTTATCAACTCACCTGGTAAGCAACCCTAAGAGGTTAGGAGAGAAATGAGCTGGGCACAATATTTTATATATATTTAAAAAATAATAATTCTTTATATTTTTGGTTTGGTTTGGTTTTGCTTATTTTGTGTATTCTTATGTTTGCAGCCAATAAGTGTACCTTTTGCCAACAAACACCTGTGCAAGAGGTGTTTCAGACGTAACCCTACAGATCTCAGATGAGAGATCTTGGCCAGTCAAGTGCATTATCACTGTATACAATGGGAGACCAAGTACAAGATTCCACAATTTTGGTTGGGGAGCATTTGTGAAGGAAAATCATTTGGAAGAAGGTGATGCCTGTATGTTTGATACAATTCCAAAATGTGCTGAGCCTTATAAATCTTATGTTTCTAGAATGGTAAAAATTAGAAGGAAGTAAAAGAAAAGGCAAATCAACATGTCAAGATCGTGTTTTCTAAATGGTTTGAGAAAGGGAGGATCCTACGAAAATGCAGATGCATAGGATGTGCTGACCTAAAAATAAAAAAACCCTAGACCAGAATACACTTTGAGTTTGAGAGTATGGTCCTCCAAGTGTGGTCCTTATTTTTTCAATTGTTTCGATTAGATCTTTAAATTTTTAAGTGAAGCAATGAGATCTTTTGTGCACCATAATCATGATTTTGTTATCAAAGTTTTGATGCGGGCCACTGTTTACTGATATGGCGTCAAAGGACAGTACAGAGCATATAACCATACAGCTTTCCTGCCACCCACACCCATCCGTATTATAGTCTATATACGATATAATAAGTCCATTTTTCCGAATTTGAGCATTGAAATTGCTTACAGTGAGCTCAACTAAAATCAGGATTACTAACATTACTAACTGCAGTAGTTCAAATTCTTCGTTTTCTCAGGATATAGCAAATCATTATTGTGATGGAGGAGTAAACTACATTGCTTCAATTCGAAACATAAGAGGACATGGTCAAAACAACTGAAAAGAAAAACAAGTTATTGTGGCATATTGTGATCACTAGTTCTCTTCACAGTAACAAGGAGAAGAGAAATTTGTTAGAGATGAAAATCAAGTCCAATTTATAACATATTGAATAATAAAAAATCAACCCATGTTATCAAACTGTTTATTTCATTTATAGCAAGACTTCAAAATGCAGCATTAAAATTTCAACTTACTGAAGCAAGTTCTCCAATGACAATTGCTCTGTTTTGCATCCTTCTCAAAAAGTTCACATGCACATCGAGCATGTTGTTCCCAACGATCAAGTGCCTCAAGCTGATGAACACTTAATGCAGTGGCACGGAACTCTTCAAAATCCATTCTTCTGTATTGAAGTCCATTTAGCTGTCATGGAAGAAATAACCAGTCAGTAGTTTTACAACCTATGAGGCCTAACACCATAGAAAAAGTCATGGAACATCGAAGCAAAACAATTAGGAACCAATTTATTACCGATGCAATGAGATCCAATAGTGCAAACTTCTCCTACAGATAAAAGAATGATCTACAGTCAATGTCTAAGATAAGGCCTGCCACAAAATGAAATGTTAATTATATATATGCCAAAATTTCAAGTCATGAACAATATAAAACATACAAAAACAAGAAAATTAAAAACACAATTAGGCACACATAAAGAAGTATAATTTGGATGAAGCGGTGGAGTATCAGATGATAACACCTTAGCAGACCCTGTCCTTTCCCCTACTTTTAACAGGCCTTGATGGGTTCATTGAGTCATCATTATAATTATGGAATACTAACAATTATTTTCAACTTTTAAAATGTTTTAGAACACAGAAACAAGAATCCTATTCATCAAGAAAATATATAAATTTCTTAAGACCAAGAATCTGATTCAGCATGGGCAAAATTCGAGAAAAAGTTCTCTTTCTTTTGTCAACATATACACACCCTTCAAGCAGCCTTTTAAAGGGATGACGATCGCATATAAGCCTTCATGAGTCTAAATATTAAAATATCAAGAGGCACTTTTACATCATTATAATTCCTCATCCAAGGATGACCTGCCAACAAAAGATTATGGTCAGTGACTCAGGAAAGTGATGGCGGAAACTTAGAACATAATAGAGATAGGGAAAACTCACTTAAAGTCTGCGCTGCAGTCATTCATTTCTGAGGGTCCTTGTTCAACAAGCATTTAACAACATCCTTTGCTTCAAGAGATAAAGAAGGCCAAAGTGCTTCATCAAATCTGGGATCAGCTTTCAACACCGCCCGAAAAGTCCCAAACTCAGTCCGTGCCCAAAATGGGCAACTACCACATAAAAGAATATATGATATTACACCTATACTCCAAACATCAGCCTCTGTACTATAAGATCTATGTAGAACCTCAAGGGTGACGTAGTATGCGCTTCCAACAATATCATTAAGCCTCTCATCTGTAAGCCAGAGTGAGTATTAAAATCCCACGCCAAACTCCAAAGACTGAGACATTGATAATAAGAAAGAGCTGGATTATTCAAGAAAGGAAAACCTGGTTTGGCAAAATCTGATAAGCCAAAATCAAAGGCTTTCAACTGGGAATTCTCATCCTTAGTGGAATACAAAGAGTTCTGATAATAAAAATGAAAATAGAACATTAGTTTAATACAAATATAATTACATACAGAAAGCACAATCAATATATCAAGTAGACCAGAACTTCTAGCTTTAATGATGGATATCTGACATATGTACCAAGGCATCTTGCTCAGCAATAAGACAGACATCAGTTTTCTTGTGAACTAGTTTTAAATTGTTAGGAGGAAACCCTACACTTCCCACATAAAACTTCTTTTGAACAAACTCACAAAAGATACCATATGGACCAAGAAAATATAGGTCAAGACTCAGATTTTTTCTTCAGTTCTTCAAAAACACCTGTTAAAGAAACAGCTGGGAACCAACTACAGCCCCGAACAGCAATGACATCAAAAGATGGCAGGCCAAAGAGATTGATAGGATTTTCATCACACCTAATGAACCAAACATAATGAACTGTTTAGCAAATGCACTGAGAGATATGCCATGCCACCATGATATGACATGGGCGGCTCATCGATCTGGTCTAAGTCCGAGCTTCCATCAAACTAGTTCAGTTGGGCAAAAGGAATGAAGCCTTTCAGCTTTAAGCCGGAACCCAGCTCAAGCAAGGGACCTTTTATAGCCACCTCTAAAATACGAAGAAATATATATATAACAAAAGAGAAAGATAAACTTAACCATTTGGCTTGTTCCCCAGACGTATGACAACAACGAATTGAATGAACAAAATCACTCAGCTTATTCTTGAAAATTTAAAACCCAATTATGAATACAAACTAAGTACCTTGAATGGTATTGTGATCGGAAAGCATCCTCGATTACAACAAGAAAGACCATTACTAGGACTAGGACGTCCCTAGGCAGGGGAAACCAAAAGCATCCTCAGCCACAAGGCTTGCAACACTAGAGGAGGGCAAGACTCCAAAATACAAAAACGGAAACAATAAGAGAGATCCCAAACAGGAAAGAGCATCTGCTACCACATTTTGTTCTCCATAAACATGGCAGATATTGCCCCTACAGTTTTGTCTTCTTTCCCATTTCTTGAAGAAGAAGTTCATATTCTTGTTCTGTATAAGAGCCAAAAGTGTCACTTCCAATTGCTTCAGACTCATTTGAGCAAGCCACTTTAGCACTGAAGTATTTTATCTGACAATAATGACAATCAAGGTGATTGTGCATTTCGACATGCTATTCATCATTTACTTTGCCAGCCAAAAAGATTGCAATCAGCTTGAACGTTTTCCATCATTTTTTCTCCCTTTAATAAGATAATGTTTGCCATTATTTATCCCCCTGCAGAAGCTCTTACCCCACTATTTGGAAGGAGGCCGTCCTTAGCCATGTCACTAAGCACATTAAAAACTTCATCCATATTTCCTTCTTTATGGTTGATGTCAACAAGTAGTTTTGCAAGTTCAGCATCAGAAAGCTGACAGCTTCTCAGTGTGTTCCCTATGACTTGACTCAATTCATTGTTCATCCCCTCTGTGAAAAGTGCTTTAACCAGCGCAATAACCGTCACAGTATGCGGAACAAATCCAGAATGCAACATTTCCTTGTACAAATTATATGCCTTCTGAACATTTCCACCCTTACAATGACCATGAATAATAACATCATAAACTGCTTCGTTAGGCCTGTGTCTTCTCTCAACCATTGTCTCAAAAACTTGGTCTGCCTCGTTCATCAAACCCTTCATACAGAATCCCTTTACAAGGGCTACCACACTCTTAAATTCACCATTAGTGCAGTTCTCTATTAGTGTATTATATGTGACACCATCAGGGACAGATTCCTCGTAGAACAACTTGAGCAGAAGCCTCTTTGCTTCCCTCGTCCGAGCTTGTTTGTTAAGTCCATTAATAAGCACACTGTAGGTAACAACATCAGGTAGGAAACCTTTTTGTATCATTTCATCATTCAACTGAAGAGCCTTATTTAAATCACCTTCCACACAGTAAGCATTGATCAATGTTGTGTATGTAAATTCATCAGGAGGCATACCCATACTCAACATTTCTTTGAATAGATCACAAGCTTCAATTAGTCTTCTTTGCTGGCAGACACCTTGAATGAGTGATGAATAGGTAACAGCATCAGGTGATACACCCTTCTTCACCATCTCCAGCTTCATTCTAAATGCGCTCTCCAATTCCTGATGCCGACAAAACCCAGTTATAATAGTACTATAACTTATGACATCAGGGGACAACCCTTTCCCTGTCATATCTTGTAGGATTCCAATGGCATCTTCCATCCTCCCCAATAAGCAGTATCCATTGATAAGTGCATTGTAAGTCACAACCGAAGGTGAGAATCCATTCCCAGTCATTTCCTTCAGAATATCATAAGCTTCATTTAAGAACCCCTGTTGGGAGAATCCATCAATCAATGTAGTATACGTCCTCTGATTTGGACGAAGTCCCCTAACATGCATCTGATCGAAAAACTCCATTGCTCGATTCAAATTCTTAGCCTTACACATAGCATTAATCAATGCTGTATAAGTGACAACATTTGGAGACAAGCCATTCCTCCGCATCTCCTCTTGCAGAAGAAGTGCTTGGTGAAAATTATCTTCCTTGCAATACCCACTAATAAGTGTATTACAAGTCACCTCATCAGGAACAAAACCTTTTCTTTTCATCTCCTCGAGAACCTGACTTGTCTCGTTCATCCTCCCTTCTCGACACAACCCATTGATTACCACATTATATGAAATCAAATTTGGCTCCAAACCCTTCAACGCCATCGATCTCAACAGTTCAAATGCCTGATCAATCTTCTTCAATTTGCAGTATGCGTCAATCAACGTATTGTAAGTAACCACATTCGGCAAACATCCATTTCTTTCCATTTCACCAAAAAAGTACAGCCCCATTTTCAAATTCCCTGCTCCACTAAAACCCCTAATCAAAATGTTGTAAGTATAAACATTCGGGGAGACCCCATTCCTAATCATCTCACTAAACACCTCCTCAGCAAATTGAACAGACCCTTTTGACCTAATTATTGCATCTAAAATTGCATTATATGAAAGCACACCAGGTATAAATCCATGAACTTTGGCTAAATGAACAATATTCAGAGCCTTATCAATGAAATTCAAGTGAGAGTAAGACTTCACCACCAAGTCAAAAACCGCCGAGCTCGAATTGCAGATATGCAAGGAGTCACTGAGGCACTGAAAGACCAAATTGCCCCTGTCGTCGATGGAATTGACGGCAACGTCCTCGGCGAGGGCTTGGGCGCTCTTGTACAGCTTGAAGCGAGTGAGGATGTGGAGGGCGAGGCACTTGCATTGGAAGGTGAAGAAACCATGGTTTCGAGCCCAACTGAGGAACTTGAGGGTTAGGGGCTGGTCGAATTGGGACTTTTGGAGTAAATAGGAGGCTGCCTCGGGGGTAAAACAGGAAGATAGTGAATTGAGATTGTGGGGATGGCGTTTGAGGTATGTGATTGCTTTTTCTGCGAGCAGGGTGTCGGAGGGAGCACAGGGGAAGGAAGAGGACTTGGGAATATGAGGTTTCAGGAGGGGCATTTCCGGAATTGAAGAAGTTAGAGGTTTATCAGAAGCGCAACGGGAAGAGATTTCATGAAACCCAGAACTGATTCAACTGAATGAAATTTTCAGAAACTGAGAATTTTTGGTAGGTGGCTGACAACGTCTATAGTGCACCTTTGGTCTTTTATGAAGCATGTGCGTTGCACATGCTAATTGATTTCTTTAAAAAATTAAAGAAAACCTGCCATAACAGGTCAAGGTGATGGGTTTTTTCTCTAAAAAAAAACCTCTACTACTGAACTTGGTGCGTCTGCTGGTGTTGAAGGTGACCATCAACTTAATTGGGTTTCAGTTGTTTCCTAAGGTTTAAAGCACTGGGTACCACTGGGTTTGAAGCTTTCAAAGGTTAGTATTGAGCAATCTCACATATCTCTTGCTAAGCCCTAACTAGCCTCACCTCTTTTTAAGTTAATTATGTTTATGAGTAAACCTTAATCTCACATATCTCTTGCTAAGCTCTAACTAACCTCACCATTTTTTAAGTTACTTTATGTTTGTGGGTAAATCTTAATCTCACCTAAGTTTTGTACCAAATTTGAATTTAATTTGTTTAGGTAGGTAACCTTATTCTAAATTGTAAAATTTGCATGAAAGTCAGTAGTATTGCAGTTTTACCTTTTATACAAACAACAACTATTGTAATATTATGTATGAGAATTTCCTTGGATGTATAGAAGATGATTTATTGGAACACGAAAATACAATTGCATAAGGGTCATGCAATTCAGAGCTCCCTGTTTGGCAATTGGCATATGTGTTGACATGTTACTTCCCAATTGAGTTTGTTTGATATGACTGGAGAGAATGCAATTTCATATATGGTTCAATAAAAACCAGTTTGACAGTTGAAATATGAGTTGACATGTTATTTTTTAAGGTTTATTCGATATAATTGACTAAAATTCAATTATATTGGGTTCATGCAATTTGTTTCTATGATTTGGCAATTGCATATAGGTTGAAATGTTTTGTGGTGAACATTCCTTCATTGATTGTCAGCTATTTCCTTAAGGTTTAAGCATTGGATTTGAAGTTTTGTTAGGGTAGTAATGAGGAATCGCATATTATCTCTTGATAAACCCTAAACTTTTGTAAAATTAGTATTGCAAATATGACCTATGTTTTGCTAAACCCTGACCTCACCTCCTAAGTTAATTTTTGAAAACCTAATATGAATTTAATTTCTGTAGGTGGGTAACCTTATTCAAAATTGTAAAATTATCATTAAAGTCAATAGGATGAGAACAACAATTAAAAGAGTTTCGTAATGTCTTAGAATTACATTGGATATGTAGAATGTGATATATTGGAGCACGAAAATGCAATTGTCTAGGGGTAATGCAATTTCATATCACCTGGTTGACAATTAACATATGAGATATGTTATTTTTCAATTGAGTTTATTTGATATTACTAATTTTGTTTTGTTTAATATGTTGTATTCTTGGATTTTCTAACTATGTAATGAATTGAAAGATTTAAAAATAATGGGTGGTAACCTAATATGAATTTAATTTCCTTTACATATTATTAAAATTGTAAAATTTTCATGAAAGTTGATAGAATGAGAATAAGCATTGAAATAGTTTTGGATGCCTGAGAATTACGTTGGATGCATAGAGGGAGATATATTAGAGCACAAATATGCAATGCCTTAGGGTCCTGCAATTTCATATCTCCTTTGGCAAATGCATATGAGTTGAAATGCTATTTTCCCATTGAGTTTGTTTGATATAGTTTGACAATTTGCATAAGAGTTGACATGTTATTATTTTCGATTGAGTTTATTTGATATGATAAAATGTTTTTCTCGTTTAATGTAGGTTCATCATTAATTGGAACTATAAAATGATGGGAAAGACCAGTGATGTGCATAATAAAGGCAAAGGGCCAAAAACAATAAAAGACCAGTCAAAGACGGTGATTGGTCGCAAGGCCAGTTATTTTAATTATTTGTAAGTGTTAAATGTCTCTTCCAGTATATTAAGTAGTTTTAATAGGATTAACTAAATGTGAATGTTTTAAATAGGAAAATAAAGGGCGATGAAATGAAGCAACAAAAAATAGTGGAGAAGGTAGATACTAAGGTGATAAATTGGCAAAAATACATTTAAATAGAGACATTACAGCTCAAAACTTATAATGATTTGATTGAATTTTATTTTTTTCTTCCTCAAACCAAGAAGGAAATCGTTGATAAGTGGCAACAGTTGAATGCTACTCATAAAGCAAAGTATGAACCTAAAAAACCTTCAATGAATGCCTCGAACAAGAGTTGTTTGAAGATAGCCACACGATGCAGTCCGAAGGATGTAAATGACACTATAAATATTTTAAGCGATGAGAAAAAAGCAGCAATTCAAGAAATGGGATTTGTTTCTTTATTGAAAATGAAGTTCAGAAAACTATCTCATTCAATGTGTCGTTTTTTGGTTAATAAACTCAATCCTTATGAATCATCAATCGTGTTATATGGGAAAACACTTAAGATATAAGTGGATGACTTTGTGCGCATAATGGGTGTTAAGGATGGAGGAGAGGAAGTTGACTTCACAAGATCCATGGATGAGCAACAAATTGTAAATGTGCGAAATTCTTTTTTGGTTGGGAAGAAGCTTTTAAAGAATAATGAGTTGAAGCAGATAATAGTGGGGACAGAAGAAGCATGTGACTTTTTTAAAGTTGGTTTTGCCATGTTTGCTCTATGCACGTTGCTATGTCCAACAACTTCTATGTATGTGAATCTAAAAGATCTGCTTCCATTAAGAGATAGCAAGGCAATATCAAGAAAAAACTGGGCAAGTTATTCCTTCCAATTTTTATTGGACAGTGTCAAGTCATTTAAGGAGAACAATTAAGTTTATATCGGTGGTTGCTTGTTATTCCTTCAATTATTTTACCTTGACGCTATAGCTCATGGTAGTCTACTTGTGGATAGGTCTGTGTTATCACTTGCTGTGTGGGGGAAAGTAGAGACCGAAAAAATGAAGAAGTGGCTAAAGAAAATAGGGGGGTTTGAAAGTGATAAGGTAGTTGTTATCAAATCTGAATCTGGAGGTCTCGGGGATTATGTGATAGGAGCATATTTATGCGACTTTGCTATCTTATTTCTTTGCATTTACTTAGTTAATTCCCATTTATTAGAGTGATTTAGCTTATTGTCGTACTATTGTAGGTCCAAATGGCAAGATTGGCAAGAAAGGGCATTTTGGAGCAGTTTTGGACTTGGAATGGATAGCATATGCATGGGCCAAGATGGATGGACGTTTTTGAAGTTCGAATAGGCTAGGAATGTGCTAAAAAGATGGGGAAATTAATTCAAGAATCAGCTTCTGGGAAGTAAAAACCCTAACTGATTTTATTTTATTTTACCTTATCCTAATCCTATTCGACCTAAATTCCAGCTGGAAAAGGGGGGGATTAATTTCATATTAGGAAACCTAAAAACCCTAATTTCGTGGGTTTCTATTGGGCCCTATAATGCCTAAAGAAATCTGCCAAATAAAACCCTAATTTCGTGGGTTTCTGCTGGGCCCTTTTACCCTAGATCTACCACATATATAAAGGAGGGGTTGCCGCAGGAGAAGGGAGTTCTTTTGGTGCCGTAGCAAGAAAGGAGAAAGGGAGAAGAAGAACTTGGTGCCGGAACCTGCTGCATCCATTGGGTTTTTCAGAGTTCTTCCCTTGATTAGTTCAAATGTTTATTCTAGATTGCTTTTCAATTATTATGAACATGTGTAACTGAATTTCTTCTTAGTTAGAGGTGAATTCGAAGCCATGGACATATGTTTTACATGAATTGATTACTTCCAGTTATGGTTTCATAAAGTATGAATGTGATTTACTTTTCTGTTTTATTGAGAACTTATTCTTGCATGTTTATTAAGGATGCATACTTAGTTTGTATGCAGGGATTTGATGCTAGAATATAAGGGAATTTCACCTAATCGTTATGAACTTATATTCATAAGTAGTAAAAGTCACTAGTCATGATTGCGTTAAGTAAATTCTTGGCAGGAGTATCATGCTTTTCATAGTTACAATTGCCTTGTCAAGGCTTATGATTTTCATAGAACTTAATGATCTTTGATATGTATCTCTATCATGCTGTTCATATAGGGAACTTGATAAGGATAATTTGATTGCGTCGCTGAGTCCAATTCAATGAACTTAGGAAAATCTGAGAGTTAATTAGTGCATTCACAATTAATTTGGGGCTTTGTCATTCATACTTTATAGAAAGAGTAACTGGAGATCGATTTGTGTGCATATGTTCCATGTGTGGAGAAGAATCCTCTTAGCTATCCCTTAATCCATATTTCATTCACAACTTAGTTGTTTGCTGCTGTCAGTTTTACTTTATTCTAAATCATCCAATTTCCCCCCAATCATTGTTCCCTTAACTTAGTTTCCAATTTAATAAGTCTGATTTGTGTTGATTAGCATCCCTCCTAATCCCCGGAATAGAACGATCCCTACTTACTCGTACTACGATTGCATAAATTATAGGGTTTAGTTTGTGCGTTAGTTATTTCTCACGCCATTATGCGAAAACAATGACTCAATTTGCCGAAGAGTTAAGTTTAGTAAAAAAGAATGTGGCAACTTTGGTGGCCACTATTGCTCGTATGGACGAATTACTCTCCAAGGTTATTTTTGAGTTAGAATCAAAAAATGAGGAGAAAGATAGAACACTGCACACTCCACACCCTCATCAACACAAAGTTAAACTGAATGAGGAACATGATAACATGTTTGATATGGGGTGTGATTGGGGACAACTAAACCCTGGAAATACTAAATCTCCAAAAAGTAGACAAGACAAATAACGCAGAACTCCCAACAAGCAAGGTGATGATGTCAAAGAATTTGCAAATCTTGATAAAACTTTGGCTCCCTTCGTTGAAGTTATTCGTGAGAGAAAACATGCAAAACAACCTCATAATGAGGTATGATGAGTAGTGGTTGTAGTTTGTTTGTATGTGTTTTAATAATTTCACTTGTTGGTTTACATGTTTGGATCATGACAATCATTGAGTATTTGATTTGCAGAAATCATTGTACTATGGGTTATGTTGTATTTTTATTTGGTTTTTCTCCCTATGTAATAACAAAGTTAGATGTCCTTATTTTATGCACACTCATTGCATCATCTAATGTTTTTTTGTTTCACTTAGATTGATTTGTAAATGATTCTTTATAATGATTTATGGGAACTATAATAAAATGGGTCACAACAATGTAAGAAGTTTGTTCATAAAGAATTGTGGATCTGCTCCCTTCTTTTGAGCACACCCATTGTCATCCTATCACAACCCCACCCTCGCTACGTCTCAAACGACTTTTTCTTGTGCTAAAACCAATTGCAAGAGTATAGTTCCAGTAAAATCTTTCTGCTTTCTCAAATTTTGCTCACTCCCTCCCTTCTAAATCAACAATGCTCATATTTTGGAAGTTTAACTCATCATACTCACAATTTCCGCTAATCACAATAATTTCTTCTATTCTCTCATCCAAATACTGTAAAGATGGGACATTTTCTGTTTCTTCTAGTGACCTAGCCTCTAAAAAATAACTTTCACCGTTAGAGCCATTCTAGCAAGGAGCCCAAGCCTCTGTCTTGGGAAGTGCTACGCAAAAATCCATTTCAGCGAGGAGCCCAAGCTCGGGCTGGGAGTGGGACCACAAAGACGGGCTGGCCCAAAGGCGGTTCGCGAGCTCGAGCCCGAGGGTTGAAGACGTTAGGCTCGACGTCATCGCGCGATTTAAATTTTTTTGTTGGCGTGTTTAAACTCGCGTGCACGACGCTCTGCAAGCTCCAACGAGTAGAAGACAGGTGTCAAGGCCTAGGCGCTCCGATCTACTTCTCCTCCTCCAATCTAACGCCTGTCATTTTTTTAGCAATAAAATTATGAAAAAAAATCAAATTTAAAAAAAAAAAAAAAAACTAAAAAATTCTGATTTTTATTATTATTTATAAATACCTATCAATACCCTTCACTTTCAACACCAATCCTCATACATTTTCTTCTACTTGTACTATTATTCACTCTTTACTCAACATTTTCCTCTCTTTCAAATTGTATTTTTATTTCTCATCTTTATGGCTTCTTCTATCGAAACCGGAGGGGCGTGGAGCACCATAAAAGATGTTTCCTTTTATAAGGCTTGGCTCCAAGTTTGTCATTGTCCCGTGTCAGGCAATGAGATGAAATTTTTTCATATGTGGAGAAAAATTTATACCAAATTTTGTAAAAAAATTCCAGGGTCAACTCGTACAGAAATGACATTGTCTAGTAGGTGAAAAATTATCAATAAAGAGTTGGAAAAATGGAGAGATGCCTTGGCAAAAGCAATGGACAACCATAGAAGTGGGAAAATCTTAGTAACGAGGTAAGTATTTTGTAATTTTCGTTTTATTAAGTTTAATGTCCTAATATATATATATATATATATTTAATGTTTATCGCATTTTCAATATTTTGTTAATATTTCTTGCATTTTCAATAATTTGTTAATATTTCTTGCATGTTCAATATTTTGTTAATATTTCTCACATTTCCAATTGTTTCTTAATATTTCTTGCATGTTCAATATATTTGTTAATATATGATTCAAGCACAGATGTGGTTTGGTGCAACTCAGCAAGGCAAAAAAAGTTTCAACCATCATGAATGTTGAGAGGTGGTGAAAAATTGCAAACGCTTCAGAATTATTCCCACGGGTCCCGCCATTATGTTAAACGAGAAGCCACTCCGTAATTCAATGACATCGGATTCACCTCTTGATTCCCTTATGAGTCAAGACTCATCCATCGAAAATGAGCCGAGGCCCATTGGCCGAAAGGCTGCGAATGCAAAGAAATGGGGTAATTCGAGCAGTAATACATCAAAAGTTTTGGAGGAAATTGCAAGGCAGAGCTCCATAAGAGTTGAAATGGAGTAGAAACGCCAAGAGAATGAGATGGCAATTCGAGCAGAATATGCACAAGAAATGGAGTATTTGCTCAAAAAAGAGATGGACAAGATGACGATGGATACAAGCCATATGTCCCCTGAAACAAAAAAAAAATTGGAAGCTAGAATGAAGGGATGTTATGAGAAGAAGACTTTTTCAGGATGATGGGCCTAGCAACACGGATTGGTTAAATGATAAAAACCATTAAATTAGTTGGCATACCTTTTATGTATTTGTATTTTTCATGTTTTCTATTAAAGTTGTTGTAATTCATGTATTTTATTTTAGTAGTAGTAATTCTTAATGACTTGTATTGGCTTTCTTGATTTAATAAACAAAGCATTCAATAAAATAATTTTTTATTCAACATATTCCATACATCAAAGAAAACATAATTAAAAGGAAAAACCACAACCAAACCATAATAAAAAATAAAAGAAATTACAACCAAAGCACAATAATAAAAACAAACCACAACCAAACCATAAATAAATAAATAAACAACACAACCAAACCATAACTAAATAAAACCTAACCAAAGCATCTATGCTCCATCATTCACCATCATTGCCTTTCATCGTTCATAGATGCTCCATCAAGTTAAGTTGACATCTTTTATGAACATACGAAGATTGCATCTCTGTATATCGATCTAGCATACGGGTCATGAAACGACCATCCCTAACCAACGGATTTGGCTCAAATAGTTCTCCACTTGGCCCCATGGGCCTTTCATAAATTCGTGTCAAGGCCGTGTTCATGGGATCCGGTTTGTAGACCTCTACAACATCGTAATCATACTCATCCTCCACAATCATATTATGGAGGATGATGCAAGTCATCATAATGCTTCTGAGGACCTCCTCATCAAACATATGGGCTGCACCTTGAATAATCAACCACCGAGCTTGAAGGATGCCAAAACACTTTTTGACATCTTTCCTGTATCTTCTTGATAGAAAGCAAATAATTTTTGCTTCTAGGATCGGGGATTCGGAATGGATTTAACAAATGTGGTCCACCTCGAGTAGATGTCGTCAGCTAGATAATACCCCGTCTGGTAGACTGTATTGTTTACTTAGTAGGTGATATTGGGGCATTAGCCTCTCAAAACATCGTTGAAGACCGGGGATTGATCCAGCACGTTGAGGTCATTTTGGGATCCGGCAACTCCGAAGAAGGCATGCCAAAGCCATGTATCGAAACCAGCAACGACTTCAAGGATGATACTTTTTTGGCCTTTTCTATTGCCATAATCTCCTTGCCAAGCAGTTGGGTAATTCTGTCATTGCCACTGCATGCAGTCGATGCTACCAATCATTCTTGAAAATCCTCGAGCTTCGGCTTTTTGTAAAAGTCGTTGGAGGTCCCTGGGAGTCGGTCTGCGAAGGTAGTCCTTAGTGTACAGAGTTTCAACTACATCACAAAATCTTACCAAGGCCTCTAACGTAGTGGACTTCCTCATCCGGGCAATCTCATCCACCTGATCAACAGATGAACCATACGCCAACATTCGTATAACAGCTGTAAGCTTTTGCTCCAGAAGAAGTCCCAAAACCCTAGCAACATCACACTTTTGAATAAAGTATGCATCATAATTGCAAATATCATGCATGACTTTATTGAACAAATGGGGTTGCATTCTATATCGCCTTTGAAAATCAACATCATAGTACAAAGAAGTTAGGATAAAATAATCTTCCAAAAGATTCTTACCCCGAGAATGCCTATGTCTGTCCACATTTCGGCGACGGCCGACTTGTGAACCACGGCAGCGACCTTGGTTCTCTTCATCAAGCAAAGCCTCTGCTATGACAACTTGTTCATCTTCTTCTCTCTGCAACATATTTCTTTCATCTCCTCTACGGTTTCTCTCATTTGTTTCTCGCTCTTCCCTCTCCAAGAATCTCTTAAAATCTTCCATTTGAGAATGGAGTATGAATTCTACACTATGAGAAATGAAAATATAAAAAGATGTGGTGTGAAAACTATAAGCTGAGCCTCTGGTTTTATAGAAAATTTTGGCCAGATAGAGATGCCACGTGGCTTGATTTGATTGGATGAAAATCTTATCTGAAATTTGAAATTCATCCGAAATTTGAACCCAAAAATCTTATCCGAAAATTTTATCCAATTATGAATAGTCTTGACACGTAGGAATCCGAAAATATTATCCAAATTAATTATTGAGGTAAAAACATTTGTAAAAAAAACCAAAAAATGAATAGTAATTGCCCTTTGCCATAGCAACGGGTGGAAATACACAATACTATTTGCAAGGGCAATCACTATTCACGTGAATATTGGATGCCCTAGTTGGCCCCCGCCATGGCAATGGGCAAATGGGTGGAGTTGCTAGGTACGGAGCTTTGGCCCTGATTTCCATTGTTTTTTCTTGCTTCTCCATCCATTTTTCCTGAAAATAGGCAACATGTCTTTCATAGTTTAATTAATATGAAAATAAATGGATACACATCAATTGCATTTAGTAGAAGTATAAATATACAATTAATTATGAAGGATTTGTCATTAATAAGATAATCTACGTTTCATAATTGCACACAGATAATGGCAATTTGGAATGCAAATGAGATTGTTCGGTTTGTGAATTGCAAGACTATAATGCTATTCATATCCACATGTTTGTCAATTGTAAGACTATAATGCAATTCAAACTACATGTTTGTCAATTGCATTCATAAATCACCTATTGTATTTACGTTCTCAAAATTGAAGAACAGACTAATTGGAAAATCGATCTATACAATTGGTAATTAGATTCAAAAATGACATATCGAAGTACCTCTTGCATTTCTATTACCAAAAAACAAGGCTACAAATATCAAGGCATTTTCATTAGAATAATTGTAATAATAGACTAATAAGTTGGTAATTGCATTCTGAAAATGCAAAAGCTTGCCAATTGCATGCCAAGTACGTACACCAATTGCAAAACACCCCCCCCCCTCTCTCTCTCTCTCTCTCTCTCTCTTACGATTTGGTAATTGCACACCTAACTATTATACCAAATTTCAATATAATACAACAATTCCAACGAAGATGAACTCAATGTCAATGCTTAGAATATCATTGCAAGTAAGAAATTCTACACAATGCTTTTGGAATGAGACAAAATTTTCAACAACACTGTCCAACATCAAAGAAGAGAAACATATTAAGATTAATCAAATTGGATTTCTTGTCTGTAAAAAAAATCAAATTACAATGGGTTTCTTTTTAGCAAAAAAAAACCCATTAAACCTCAAAACAAATTGGCATTTTTTGTACTCAAGTGACTTCAAGATCAACAAATTGATAACCACCAGTTGCCGTTGTTCAAACCAAGAAGCTCAATTGAATAAGAGAGAGCAACAATGGAACAAAGACTGAGACTGCCAAGAATAAGAAGAGAGAGACGAGTCGTGCCAAGAAGAATAAGAGAGAAGTCACAGGAGTCTCTAAGCTGAGCCTTCTTTTTTTCTTTTGTTATTGTTCAGATTTCTTTCTTCTTTTTATTAATTTTTTTATTAATTATTGTTTTGGTTTCCTTTTACCTAGAATAATCAATTTAATCGGTCACTCACTATCAATGGTGTAGATTACCCTACATCAGTCAACAGCTTATCCAATGGCCCATATAATTGGGCCACGAGCTAGCCTGATTCATTGGGCTTAATTTTCTAATCGCAACAAGGCCCCATGTTTTCATGTCGTGTCTAGCACAGCCCGCCAATAATCATGTTTGGGCCGTGTCATGCCCCATTTAAACGGGTTGGGCTTGTGTCGTGTTGGGACATGCCGACCCATTAAAACGAGTTGGGGCGTGACCCTAGTTGCTTTGGGCTAGCTTCTTACAACAGAGAATCAAAGTAGGATGCTTTTTTATTTTTTGCTTTTTAATTTTCTTGTGGGTCTCTATTTTCGGCCAGCACAGAAAAACTAATGGGCAAGAGTCGTGGTTTGGCTTGGACCAGCACTATAAATGAAGTGAGCCCCACTGCAGCTCCATAAGCTTCGACCAACACCATATATATGTGAAATTAACTCTCAAGAATGTTTTGTGATAAAAAGTCGTGCATATATGAAGAATGGAATTTCACTTAGTGATGGTGGCCAAGTAAGCAATCACTATGGACCTTTGACTTGTAAAAGAAGGCTAGACTATCTTTGGGTTAAAGAATGGGCTATTGTATCATAATTTCAACTTGTAGTTTGCTTTTTTAGTTTAGTATAGTGTTTGTTAGAGAGAGCCCAATGGTTGGGGATCTAAAACGGGCGAATATAGAATAATTTAAAGCTCTGATGAAATCTTAAATAGTATCCTAATGGTTGGGGTTTTGAAATACAAAATAAATGTATGGTGCCCACTGATTAGGGCTTAAAATACAGTGCAAGCTACATCTTTTGTTCTGTGTGGGGCTAATTGGCAGGGGCTTCAACCACATCCATATATTTAGGGACCTAGTTGTAATATTTTGCTCCATTCATGGGTTGCTATACCTTGCAGCCCCATTTACTAAACTCATTGGGATTGCCCTTATAGACTTATAGTTGCATCTGAAATTTGTTATCCTTATGTTTATTTTACTCATTCATGGTCACTAACAATGTTTTAAATAACGTTTTCTTCACGCACTATGCATCGTGCATAAAGGCGATGCGTTGAATTTTTTCGATAACACACAGTCACTTAGCAAACTCCTAGATAGAGCATGCAATTTGAGCAAAGCATACGTGACGTTATCGAGGTGTCAGTATTGCATTCAAGTTTGTGCAAAGTTAGATCCACTCGGATATGAATCTAACGTTGATATGTTGTCTTAGTATGAGAGAGTGAGAGAAGCAAGTCCAAGACGAATGTGATGCTTTGTGAGAGAGGTTTAGGGTTCAGATGAGGAAGAGGAGAGAGGTAGCGAGGACTACGGTTCTCATCTCTGACTCGCAGCTTCACGTACAAGAAGAGAAGATGCTCAACATTCTTGATTTGGCAATACGCCATCGTTTAGTTTAGTATATGCGTCTAATAAAAATGGGCTGATTTTGGCTTATTTGCTTTTTAGTTGTTGGCCTCAACATATGTGAGATGCCTACTTATGTGGACTATTTAATGAAATTATTTACCATACACAAAAAACCTCTTAAATTTTTTATTTATTAACTATATTATATTTATTTTATGTATTTTCTTATTATATAAAATTTTAATACCAAAAAAACTTACTCGTCAACGCATTGGGGCTTACACTACTTGTTACGAAATATAAATTGTGACACGTTAAGTGAGAGCGATTTAAAACACTACTCACCAAGAGCAGTTTATAGATACTTCATCGACTTACTTTTTATCTGTTGTTGGCAACGTAAGAGCTTTCTTGCTTTAGAGCTAGTGGCCAAGGTAACCAATTCCTATGGAACTTTGACTTGTTAAAAGACTGGTGTATGCATCTTAAGTTTGCCAAATCTTATGTGCTACATTATTGAAAAGAATGTCACTATAACACACCATTTGGTCAATAAAACATGGGTCATGTGCCCATATTAGTGACCTAACTGTTTAGTCACTAATTGGTTGTGGAAAAATTGGTAACTAATTAGATTTATTTTAGGCTTATTTAATGTAGCGGCCCCTGAAACTTCGGTCATATCTCACCCAAAGTTAAAGTGGCTCACTTAACCCCATCGACCGTGATTTCGTATTCCACTTTACCCCCCACCATTATCTCCATTAATAATTTTGTCAGTTTTGATAACGTGGCATGGCTATTTTAGTCTTTTTACCATAAGTGATGATGTATCATATGAATGGCCCAAATCTCAGTTTTGATGACGTGGGAATTGTGATGCCTTTACATGACACATCATCACTTGTGGTAGAAAGACTAAAATAACCATGTCACGTCATCAAAATTGACAAAGTTATTAATAAAGATAATGGTGGGGGGGTAAAGTGGAACACGAAATCACGATCAAGGAGGTTAAGTAGGCCACTTTAACTTTAGTGGGGTAAAGTGAGATTTAACTGAAGTTTCAGGAGGCATTACAATAAATAAGTCTTTATTTTATTTGTTTTTCATAATACTATAAATTCACATCTAATATATATATATATTTTTTTTCATACATAGTCACTTGCAGTTATAAGTTTGATACTAAAAAATAGTATAAACTAACACAATGCATTTCAAAAACTATCCATGCATCAACATTCCTCAGTAAATTCACAAGACATACATCTTTCTAAAAGAAAAAATCCTATATATTTAAACCAAACATAGATGTCAATTGATTATGATACCAAAGTAGGATGCTTTTTTATTTTTTTATTTTCTTGTGGTTGTCTCAGTTTTATGAGAAATTCTAGAGTGGTACGGATGCACCACGTGATCGTGTGATACTCCCATTTAAATATTGCCATGTGACATCATCACCATCAAAACCCTCATCTTCCTTAATGCCCCTTTCTCTGAAATTGATCATGACAACCTATGCCACCTCATACTATTTTCAAACCCAGATCTACACCCCATCCTGACTAATTATTTTATTTTGTGAAATTACATTTTTGCCTTTCGGGGTAGGGGCTATTGTAGTCGCTTTTTGTTTGGAATTATTTTTTGGATTTAGAGTTGCACCATTGCATAGAGCTCGATCTCACGAGTTCATCGACATGTAGTGGGCTCAAATCGAACTTTTAACGAGGAAGTTGTGATATGCGGAAGTGCAGTGGCATAATCTTAATTTTGGAGAAGTCAAAATTTAAAATATTGGGCCCGTTGAGTTCTAAAATACTCCCCATGTTTTCTTGAGCACGATGGTATGCTCAGATTAGCTTTTGGTTACCGTTTGACTGTCAAACGGATATTGAGCCTAGTATGCGATATCCACGTTTAATAGGTTTGGACCGTTCGATCAATTCCATTTTCAATTATTTTATTCCTCGTTCCTCTAGGATCCTGTTGGAACTTGTTGATAGAGAATCAGAATCCTGGATACTCGGAACCAATTGTTTGGTAGACGTTGTTGGACTTATCAGAACTTTTGAGTAGGTAATCTGAGGTCGTTGGCCCCGCGAGCCCTGTTGACCAATAGAGATTTTGATCACTCCCACGAGTCTTCCAAGGTCGTCTCATCCTTCAAAGGTACTAGATTGACCCTAGGAACTCCCTGAAAGTGGTGCATACAATTTGAGTCTTGGGAATTAGGATTTTGGGTTAAAGCTCATGGTTGGATATTTTTATTGATTAAGTCCTCATGTTCTTCTAAAAAGGTACCCCGGCTCCACGTACTTAACATGTGGGACCCTCGCAGGGTCAAGCAGCTTTGGACTTTTTGTGAGTGAACTTTATTTTTAAATGATCATTATTTTCAAATAATGGAATTACATGCATATATGGGTTTGATGGAGGAATTGATTATTTTGGTTATTAAGACTATGAAATTATTTTATTGTCTTAGCTATGGTTTTACAACATGTATGAGAGCTTAGTACCAATATTTTATATAAATAAATTGGATATGGAGTTTTGGACTATGATGTTGTCGAGATGTTTATGTATATGGATTTGGGTACATTTGAATATTTGGAATTCATATATGTTTATAGTAATTGAATTGGGAAATTGAATATGGTATATTGGAGTTTGGATTGCACCATGATATGTACCTCTCCTTGGATACTGATACTTGGATACGATGGATGTTTGGATATGTCAGAACTCGAGCACCCTTGTGGGGTGTGCTGTAGGCCCTTAATGGGCAGTCTGCACGCGTAAGACTTGTTTCCGCCACACGTACGATGTGTTGACGGCATGTATGCTCGTGTAGTCCACTGGTTGGACTGCTCAACCTAATCACGGGTTAATGTGATGCTATCCCATGCTCTAGCCAAACAATCCCCCAGTTAGATTGCTTCCCGGTACTTAGTAATGGTGTAGTGAGTATATATGCGTGTGTATATATATATATATATACATACATATATACATCCCCTTCAGATTGAGGGATCCCTCAAATAGTGTTATTTGAGGGATAGGGCGCTCAACCGTTGGATCTGTTATAATGACCTTGTGTGGCTGAGATTGAATTACATCTTTTAACCCGTTTTCACACTCATGACCCACCACAAACTCTACTTACGCTTGGGAATGACGTACGCTGGAAAACCAAACGTCTCTCTTTTTCCTCCAACGCTTGGAGACCTTTCACGCAGACCAAACGACTCAACGTGAAGAAGAAGACCCACCATCGTCAGTTGAAGAAGAAGACCCACCATCTATGCGACAAAGGTATCCTATCTTTGGTTCTCATTCTTTCAATATCTGAGCCATGGTTCTTCCATTTGGAGTTCTGGGATGAGTTCTGATATGGTTTTAATGGGTTTGAAGATCACTCCTCCAGAATTTTAATGGTTTTTTAAAATTTTGGAATATCATGTGTATGAAGTATAAAAAAAAACAACAATTTGATGAATGGAATTTCGAATTTGGGTTTCTGTGTGATGAGTTTCGATTTGGGTTCTATTGAGTAATTCTTAATTTGGGGGTTCTTGCTAATTATTGTTATTTTTTTTAATGTTAACCCCAATTTATTTATTCAAGGACGAAGTACTGCTAGAACAAGATGTCAACCCAATTCATGATGAGGGTCCGGTAATTCACAACAGTACATCTCAGTTACAAACTAGTAAAAGATGATTGTTGATTTTGCTATACTAGTTCGGTATCTTAGTTAAATCTCATAGGGCTCTGTTTTTTGAACATCAGATAGAGTATAAGGTAAAAAGAAAATGAAATGTAGATGTTTCATACACTTTTGTCCTTGGCAGATAGTTTTGATATGTATAGAACTATATCAGACATTTTGCTGCTTTCAGGAGAAGAAAAAAAAAAGAACAGCATTTTGCTAATGTGCTACCCCAATAATAATGTTTGTGGCTTTCTATCAATGTGAAACATTCAAAGTGATCAAGATTGTACTACTTTCTGTTTAGATGAATACTTTCTGAATGCCAACTTGTGAAATTTATTGAAGTTAATAATCAATTTAAGGACCACCTTGCTTTCAAGCAATTCTATGTTGAAGGGCTTTGTGAATACAAGGCTAACCTCTTTGTCCCAAACTCAATATTATTTTTAATAACTGTAGTGTGGTCTTACTTTTATTTATTTTTTCTTGCATTGCAGGTTTGTAGTGGAGTAATCTTGTTCGTTCACTCTTGAAGTCCAACATCTGATGTACTCTGGATCTAATCTTTGCTGTTGTTTGTTTAAACTCAATAAGGATTTTGTAGCTCTTCTCTGTAATAAGAATGGTTTTTTTTTTTTTTTTTTTGCGGGTTGGTAATTTGTATAGGGATGATGAGCTCACTTTCTATAATGGATGTCGTACATAATTGTTTTTCCCTTCTGTAATGAATACTCGATGTTATCAAGTTTATTTTATCTTAGTAATGAAAACTTTATTCAGTTCATAGTGTGGCAGTTTTTCCGTGTTTTCTCTTTCACTGTTCTGAACTTCAATGGCATATGATAGTTTGTTTCACTTTTTCAATACTAGCAAACTCATCCAAGACATTCATTCATATAACACCAAAACTTAACTATGATATTAGAGAATAGTAGCAAAACAAATTTGTTTCCTTTTAATTGAAATGATTTCTGAATGTTTTCTTTGTTCAATACACTGCGCATCAAAAGGCATTCTAATGAAAACAAAAAATACAAACACAATATTTTCATTAGGAGGCTAGCTACAGGAAGCTTGACTGGGCAAACATAGTCTTTCTTCAAGTGCAACTCTACAACCCAAGAAATAGGTGGAATCGCTGGAGTTCGAAACATCATCTAAAAAACTCATCATCCTGACAAGACAAAGTAAATAAATAAATAAATAAATAAAATTCATCGTTTTCAATAACAAGCAAGTTATATAGGTGGAAGAATTATTATCCATATCATCAACAAAATTCTCCACATAAGTTATGTGTATAACTATAATTACCTGTGATGAGGAACTATTATCTTTTCCATTAGAAGCATCTTTGTCAACATTTGAAGATCTATCATGGTCAAAGATAACATCACAAAGTTACACAGGAGGTTAATACATAATAATAAAAAAGGAAAATTACAAATAAGTTTGCATTCTTACGATTTTTGAAGCATAGGACAGTTCCTTTTGTCATGTGTTTGTCCATATTTTCCACACCCATTACAATGCCGACCTTTGTATTTTTCTCTCGCCAACTCCTTTATGCCCTTAAGTCTGTTCCCACTTCCTTTTGCTTTAACATGATCTCGCCAACTCCTTTATGCCAAACGTACTCTTTTCGTATGACCTCTTCGTCTTTACTCTTCTTACTAGAGTATGATTGAACACTAAACCCAGCTTCCCTTGCATATTGATTGTAAAAGTCATACACTTCTTTTAATGTTTCAAATTGTTAACCTTGGAAGGGAGTGATCTCACCAATTACTTGAGGATAGAAAATTGATACGGAAGGATTTGTTTCCGAATCAGTTTCCATGTGAACTAATATGCCATTAGTAGCTTCCATAGTTGAACAACAGGTGAGCAAATCTGTTTAACCATAGAACATGCACAAGACTAGATTAACCATTGAGCAAATCTATTTAACCATTGAGCAAATCTGTTTAACCATTGAACAACAGGTGGGCAAATCTGTTTTCCTTAATCCAAAAGACTAGATTAATAAATATTAAAAAAAAAAAGACAATAAATAAGTAGCCAAGAATCACAAGAAACACAAACCACGTTGAATGGAGCATTGAAAGCACAAGTTTGATGGAAAATTACAAAACTACAATACTCAATAAAAAAAAGTTGTAGAATTGTTGATGAGTTCTTAAATTTTATATCAAAACTCAGGATATCCCTTTTTTTTGTGTTTTTTTGTACGTCATACACATGATATTCCAAAATTTTAAAAAACCATTAAAAATCTGGAGGAGTGATCTTCAAACCCATTAAAACCATATCAGAACTCATCCCAGAACTACAAATCGAAGAACCATGGCCCATATATTGAAAGAATCAGAACCAATGATAGCATACCTTTGTCGCATAGATAGTGGGTCTTCTTCTTCAACTGATGATGGTGGGTCTTCTTCTTCAGCTGACGATGGTGAGTCTTCTTCTTCATGTTGGGTCGTTTGGTCTACGTGAAAGGTCTCCAAGCGTTGGAGGAAGAAGAGAGACGTTTGGTTTTCTAGCGTACGTCGTTACCAAGCATAAGTGGAGTTTGTGGTGGATCAAGAGTGTGAAAACGGGTTAAAAGATGTAATTCAATCTCAGCCACACAAGGTCATTAAAACATATCCAACGGTTGAGCGCCTCATCCCTCAAATAACACTATTTGAGGGATCCCTCAACTGAAGGGGACTCTACATATATATATATATATATTATACTTATATATTTATAAGGATCTTTCCTTGCATATTGTGTTTTTACAAGCATATGTCTCGGAAAGGGGTTAGTTAAAGTGAAAAAGGTCCAATTTGATTATTGTATTATATACTATATTTGTTTTATGGGATTACAATGGTTTCAATTTCATGTATACTATAATAATGGATTTCATTGCATGGTTTTTCATCGTTTTCATAAAATGCTAGGGTTAGTATGTTTGATTATAATTATGTACAAACTTTTTTTTTTGTCCACTCACAATTTCTAATTTGCGCCCCCCAGTCGTAGCTTGACGTGACTCGCACAACCAAGCCAAGTCTTTCTCTTCCGGTGCATCGACTTCCTTGTAGGATATCTTGTTGTTTATTTCTTTTCAAAAACTACTTGGGTTGTGTAAACTAAAGAATATCTTAGATTGCTCTAATATTGCCCATGTAGGGTTGAATCTGAGGTGGGAGGCCTATGTTGTAAAATGTGTGCTTAGAATTGTGCGTGTTGCCGTTTGAGATTTTTTTTATTGCTTCATTTGCAGACGTTTGTAGTTTGGGGAAAAGTCCATTTTTCAGGGGAGACTCTGCCGAAATTTTGGTAAAAGTCTCGGCCCATCTTCTTTGTTTTGGGAAAATGGGTTATTTTAGTAAGTGGGCCTAGCATTGGTTAGATGTGGGACATGAAGTAGGGTTCGTCACTGATTTCAAGGGGGAATCCGGGGCAGATCCTATCATTAATACTATAACTCCTTTGTAAAATTACTTCAATTAATACAATAAAAAAATTCTCCCAAAGGTCTCTCTATTTTGCATTCACTCTAACATTTCACAACCATTAACACAAACACCAACACTTCCACTAATCCATTTCATCATCATCATCATCATCATCATCAATACCAGTTTTCTCTTTCTCCCTTTAAACTCCACTGCCTGCAATTACTATAAGGAGTGAAAATGAAGAGGAAAGGAGATGGGTGGTAGTCATGGAAAGTAGTGTGGAGATGGGTGGCAATCATGACAGGTAGTTGGGAGATGAGTGGCAGTCATGGCAGGTTTTGGGCATTAAAGCACTTTCACCCATTTGGTCATGGCAAAGGGCAAGTAAGGGCATACACTATTCATGTGAATAGTGACTGTCCTACTTTTTTTTAATTTGGTTTTCTCACTCATTACCATTGCAAGCACTATTCACATGAGATATGTAAAGATGAATTTGTATAGAGTTTTAATGTGAGAAGTGAAGAATATGGCTAGTTATTTATAGAAAAAAATATTCTAATTTTTTTTTGTATTTAAATTGGTCGACGTCAGCATGAAGAAAAACCCTAAGCACCAGCTCAGGCAACTCTTGCCTTTGGGCTGGCCTGAGTAATTAGGGCCCGTTCTTGCCCAAGTTGAGTTTTCTTGTTGTGGAGCTTCTTCCAAGCCCAGGCTGCCCTAGCAAAAGAACACTGGCGGAAGGGCTCTTAGGAGTGTTATGGTCGAGAGGAGTAGTTGTTGGTAATTCTCTCTTTTTCCTTAAGTTTTTGTATTTTCTAATTTTATTTCATAAGATAAAATTAAGGAATTAGTTTACGGTTGCGATGCCTTTGGCCGTGTCTACGTCTGCATGAATTTTGGTTGTGGAGAGCTTCATGTTGTTAAAGATGTCCAAATTTTCTATTTGTTTTATGCCTTTTTGGGGGTTATTTTGGGGTTTTGGAGTTTCTTTATGTTTTTCTTTGTTAAAATATGAAAACTATGAGAGAATATTTGTTTGTGGGAATTTTTTGTGTATTCTTCTCCTTGTAGTCCTTGTAGGAGGTCATATTTATAATACAACGAAACCTAAATGGGCAAGTAAATAATAAATTCCTAAATCTATTTACAGTAGGAAATCAGGAATTAAAGTAAATCAATTATAATTATAATAGGAATTCTTGGTGTGTAAGGAAAGTAAGTCAATATCCACAAGTCACACCAACACTCCCCCTCACGTTGGTACATAGATGTCGTCAATGCCCAACTGATCCAGTGAATTGTAGAATGCTTTACTGGAAATCGCCTTTGTCAAAATATCTGCCAATTGATCCTCGGATTTCACAAAAGGAAACTGAAACACTTTAGCCTCAAGCTTCTGTTTGATGAAGTGTCAATTCACCTCAACATGTTTAGTACGATCATGCTGAATTGGATTCTGTGCAATGGCTATAGCAGCCTTGTTGTCACAAAAGAGATTCATTGTGGATGTAGGTTTATACCCAAGTTTAGTAAGCAACTTTCTTAACCAAGGAAGTTCACAAATCCCTTTAGTCATGCCTCTTAACTCGGCTTCTGCACTGGATAAAGCTACTACATTCTATTTCTTCCTCCTCCATGTCACTAAATTACCTCCCACGAATGTGAAGTAACCCGATGTGGATTTTCTATTTGTTACATTACCTGCCCAATCTGCATATGAATAACCATTAATATTTAGATGAACATGTTTTGAGAACATAAGTCTTTTTCCAAGTGCAAACTTCAAATATCTAAGTATCTGAAGAACTGCATTCATGTGGTCTTCACTTGGAAAGTGCATAAATTGACTAACAACGCTCACCGCATAAGCATGTCTGGTCAAGTATGTGACAAAAAGATCAATCTTCCCACTAACCTTTGGTATCTTTCTTTATTTGTTGGAACTTGATCTGGATATTCTCCAAGATGATGATTCTGAACAATAGGAGTGTCCGCAGGTTTGCAATCTAGCATTCCTGTGTCTGTCAACAAGTCCAAGACATATTTCCTTTGAGAGAGAAATATGCCTTGCTGTTATCAAGTCATCTCAATTTCCAAGAAATACTTGAGTCCATCTAGATCCTTCATCTCAAACTTAGTAGCCAAATAGTCTTGTAGTTGTGATATTTCCTGTTTATCATTCCCAGTAATAATCATATCATCAACATAGATTATTAATGTTGTTACCATCCTTTTCCGATGTTTCAAGAACATAGTATGATCTGAGTTGCACTGTTTGAAACCATTGTTTTTCATTGCCATGGTGAACCGTTCAAACCATGCAGGTGGTGACTGTTTCAATCCATACAATGCTTTTCGTAACTTGCAAACTGTTCCAGTCTGAGTAGTATTATATCCAAGAGGAATGTCCATATACACCTCCTCCGTGAGTTCGCCATGTAGAAAAGCATCCTTTACATCAAACTGGTGTAATGGCCAATCCAAATTCGCTGCAAGGCACAATAAGACTCTGACAGTGTTTAACTTTGCAACTGGAGCAAAGGTTTCTTCATAGTCTATACCATAGGTCTGTGTGTACCATTTTGCCACAAGTCTTGCTTTGTATCGCTCGATAGATACATCTACATTGTTTTTTATAGTAAACATCCATCTACATCCGATAGTCTTTTTTCCTCGTAGTATAGTCTCCAATATCCAAGTCTAATTTTTCTCAAGAGCTTTCATCTCCTCTTTTATAGCTTGGACCCACTTAGGATCTTTCAATGCTTCAGAGACCTTGGTTGGAATATGGATAACAGACAATTGATGCACAAAAGCCTTGAGTGATTCAGAAAGCTTCTCAGTGCATACATAATTTGCAATTGGATACTTGGATGTCTTGCCAATATCAGGTGAATAATGGTTTGGTGGCTTCCCACGATTTTACCTGAAAGGTAATTGATATCCAATAGTTTTATCCTTTTAATGCACAAGTCTAGTAGGAGTAGTTACCTCAAAGATATTCTCAGGAGATTGGTTTGTTGGTACTGTTGAGTTAGAGGGGGTTCTTCATCTTGTTGTTCTGTATTGTCTGTAGGTGTGAGACTCGAATCAGAAATATCTTCGCATGGATCAGGTGGGTCAAGCAATTGATCGCTATGAATGGGTGATTGATTGTTTGTCGGCAGAGAGTAATCCCGTGCTCCAGACTTGGGACGATCGATCATTTCTGTACAGAGAAGAATTTCTTCATTTTATAAGTTGCTCTAGTGCGCTTTTCGCCGTATCTCCCCCTGAAGGCGTAGGGTTGGATGACGGGTCATGGAAGAACAACTCAGATTCCACGTCAGATAGGAGGGTGATAACAGCGGTAGCCTTTCTAATGAGTGGCATAACCCACAAAAACACAACGAAGTGCACAGGGATCAAGTTTGCTACGTTAATTTTTGTGGAGATGAACGAAAGCCACACATCCAAAGATTCGGGGTATGAGTACCAAAACAGAGGGCAGAGGTTTGTGTTGCGCAAGCACTTGTAAGGGAGTTTTAAAGGTCAATACACCAGAAGACATGCGGTTGATCAGGTGAACTGCGGTGACAATAGCATCATCCCAGTGATAGCGAGGAACATGAGTGCTAATCAGAAGTGCTCGGGCGGTTTCAAGAAGATGTCGATTCTTTCGTTCAGTAACACCACTTTGTTGCAGTGTCTAAGGAGAAGTCGTCTCATGGATAATTCCATGTTGTTGGAAGTAAGTTTGAAAGTCATGATTGACAAATTCTCCATCATTGTCTGAGCGAAGAATCTGGATTTGAGCATTAAACTGAGTCTTCATCTGTTTGTGGAAGGACTGAAAACGGGAAAACACTTCATTTTTATTCTTCAACAAATAAAGCCATGTCATTCGTATATAATCATCTATGAATGTGACAAACCATCGAACACCAGAAGAAGCAGTGATAGGTGAAGGTCCCTAGACATCAGAGTGAATTAACGTAAATGGAGTAGTATACTTGTTCGTACTCAACGGGTAGGGCACACGGTGACTCTTGGTCAAAATACAAGTATCACATGTGGAGTCGGAGTCCTTGAAACCTGAGAATAAATTTGGTATAAGATGCTTCATATAACTAAAAGACGGATGTCCCAATCGACGGTGCCACAACTAGATTTGTTGTTGTTTGCTATCAAAAGGATGCGCCACATTATTAGCCACGTCGGGACTGAAGTCATCTACATAATATAGCCCCCCTCTCTTAGTACCACGACCAAGAATCTCCTTAGTGTGAATATCCTGAAGCAAACAAAAACTCGAGTAAATACACAACAATTCAATTGTTCAGGAAGCTGACTAACTGACAACAATTTATTGGATAAAGATGGAACAAGTAAAATATTAGATAGTGAGAGAGAGGATGAGAGTTCAACAGTGCCAGCCCTTGTCACAAGATAAGTTACTCCATTGACATTTGCAATACAAGTTTGTCGAGGTTATGTAGTATTAAGAAAATCATTAGGATCAAACGTCATATGATCAGTTGCACCGGAATCAATTATCTAGCCATTGGAATCAATCTTAACGGAAGTATAGAATCCATAACCAGTACCATTACTGGTCGTATTGTGTTGTCCTCGATCTTTAAGAGTAGCCCACCAATTGGGATAGCTATGCAATTTAAAACAAGTCTCATGAGTGTGTCTTAGATCACCACAATATTCACAATCTTGTCCATGTGTCGGGATCGTTAGTCGAGAAGTCATAATCTGTGCAGCGGAAGATGTATAGGATACAGGTTTAGTAGGAATTCGGATCGGGATCCGAGCTCGAGTCGGGCGAAGTCGAGTCGAAGTCGGGATCGAGGTGCGAATCAAAGACAAATTCGGGTCGGGTCGGAGTCATCATCGGAGTGGGGTCGAGGTCGTTGTTGGAGTCGGTCGGTCGGGTCGTCGTCGTCGTCATAGTCGAGGTCGTCAAAAGAGGATCCTGATTCAGAATCAAATTTGGGGCCAAAGTCTGCATCTGTAGGAGCTGAGCCATCTGGGCACTCAACTCGGCTATGGTTGGTTGAGAAGGAGAGAAGGAGTCGATGGTGCTACCTCCATGAGGGATGAAAAAATCATCAACCCCATAGCAGTGGCGGGGGTGTGAAACTAGAGTCAGCAATTCCAAGATCGCCGCTCTGATACCATACTAAAATATGAAAACTATGAGAAAATATTTGTTTGTTGGAATTTTCTATGTATTCTTCTCCTTGTAGGAGGTCATATTTATAATACAATGAAACCTGAATGGGCAAATAAATAATAAATTCCTAAATCTATTTACAGTAGGAAATCAGGAAATAAAGTAAATCGATTACAATTATAATAGGAATTCTTGGTGTGTAAGGAAAGTAAGTCAATATCCACAAGTCACGCCAACATTCTTGACTATGGATTCCTTCTGGGTTATATTTAGGACAGTGGATCCGCTCTCCCCTAGTTGCAATGCTCTAGTGGGTTGAAGCACTTGGAGATCCATTTTTGCTAAATTCATGGGTACTCCTTCCACTACATTGGACATGAAAGTATCAATACAAACTCTATTTGTGGACACCAATATTCTTATTTATGAAGTTTTATTTAATACTAATATAAAGATAGAATTTTATAGATGTACTTATGTAAGCCAAAAGAAAAAGAAAACAGAAGAAAGAGAAAAGGAAAAGAAAACAGAAGAAAGAGAAAGAAAAAAAAATTTGTTTCAAAGATGACCCCGCACAATGAACCCATAACCAGTCATCATCCATTAGATGTGAAATAATTTTTTGGTTGGGTGAACCCATACGGATGTTGAGCCTTTGTATTAAGAATTTACGTATTTTTTCGCATTTTACTTCATCTTAATCGTTGTAATAATCTAACGTCCTATAACATGACACATCAGCTACTATACAATTTAGATTTATGTTATGAGACCCATCATATTTTTTAAACAGCCTAAAGTGGAATTTTGCACTTCTAATGAAACAAAAATATATAAAACTTGGAACCTTAAATTTTTTTTTAAAAAAACCAATGTCAGCACAAAATCCCCATCGACGACCCACTACTCCTCCCCTCCTACCGCAACCGGCACCTCCCCAACTTTAAAAGGGCTGGCCCTACGGGTTTCGGGCCAGCAAGGTCCAGCCCTTCGAGTTTTGAACCAGCATGGTCCAGCCCATTTAGCCGAATTACTTCATCCCAGATCACCCATTGGGCCTAAGATACAGCCCATCGAACCTAATTTTTATCTGCCGTACACTATTTATATCCTTTTCCTTTCCCTTTCCCTTTACTCATCTTCAGATCTTCTTATCTCATACACATAAACCAAGATATCTCTTGCAATAGTCGGCGCTGTCTATAAATTGCAAATCAAACCTTTTTGCTCACATTTCTGAATATCTCATGGTTTCCCTATTATTATAGACATTTCCTATGGATGCCCACCAATGGTAGCAGACCCGAATATGAGTAAAAGGGATGCATCGTCTTGGTCCCATGGTTTCCCCGATATTCTATAATATCTCCACTATTATAGACATTTCCAGTTTCTTCAATATCCCTTTTACTTATATTCTATTCTTTTTATCTTTTTCTCATTGAGTTTTACACAAAAATTTAATTTAGTCATTGAGAAAAAGTTTTAGCCAAATTACTAATTGTGTTTTCCAAAATTTATAATTTATAGACAATTCTTTATTTTCTGTTAAGTGCGCAGTTTTTATTTTAATTTTTCTAGAAAGCATGTTTAGTTTTCTTCCTCTAACTCAACAAGTTAGAGTATATTGTGCTATTATGGTTTAGATCGACCAAAAATTGAACAAATGATAGGTCAAGATCATATTGTTCATTGAGAATTGAAGAGGGGAGAGCGACAAATTGGGAGAAGTCTTGAGTTGAAATCAAAATTGTGAGGTATAAAGTCACAAAGTAGATGCTATATTCAAGTCTGAATCGATTGAGTGAGAAGTATATTGTGATTTTGGATGGCAATAAGATGTAACCAAGGTGATATAAAATACCAAACTATATTGGTAGGTTATTGATGACTTAAACGCGATGTACATGTACAAATTTGTTTTGTGCATATTATTATGTCTTTTCAATTACACTAAACTTTCCATCTACTTCACTCCTAGGTAGGTGCAAGAAGAAAACGGAGAAAAGGACAATGCTTGGGTCCAACCACTAAGGACATTCTCATCCGTACAACCATTACACATGCACAATTTATTTTGACCAAATTTATTACCAAACACCAATTCTTTGATCATGGGTTCTAAAGTAAACATGTTCTCCCTGACCAATCACCCAAATATCATAAATATTAGGGTTAATTGGTGATTTGCCCCTTAAACTTGTACTTAGAGCACCTCCACCCCAAAGGGCAATAGTAAGGCAAATGCAAGGCAAGGTTTGACACTATTCACGTGAATAGTGCCAGCCTTGCCTTTTTTTTCCACCCTAAATAGCAAGGGTAAGGGCAATTACTATTAATTTTAATTAATTATATATTTTTTATACTTAAACCATTAATTTTGGCATGAGAAGTGAAAAATAGGACTAGGTATTTATAAATAATAAAAAATCTGAAAATTTTGGTATTTTTTTCGATTTTATTAAAAAAAAATTTAGTTGTTGACGTCATTAATGACGTCAGCAAACCAGGCAAGAACCTCTAGAAAAAAAAAAAAACCAAGCAAGAGCCCATGCAAGATTTGCCTTTGCCCTGTCCAGGCTTGTGGACCCCATCAACTGCCTGGTGTGCTGGAGCCAAAAGTGGGCCTAAGCCCCCTCCTGCTCGGGCAAAGCTGCTGGGGTGCTCTTAGCTTTTGATTTATCCCCTATTTTTTTTTTATATAGAAAATCAACGATACAAACTTTTTTTTTTTATCTCAACACTTAATCCAATTTGCCATTAAATATAGGGGCAAATTGGTCATTTCTCTGTTAGAATGAAATAAAATAATTTGAAATTTGAAATAATAATCAATAATGATAGAAATAAAGTTTTCATTAAAAAAAATAAAATAAAGAGTAGAGAGAATGTCATCCTCAGACTAACCCCACTCCTTATTAGCCTGTGAATTTCTGCTTACCAACCCTACTTCCTATAAGCCTTAGACCAACCCTCTTCTTCCCCAAAATCAAACACATCCCATACAACACCAAAACCACCACCATATATTTGAACAAAAAAACCCATATGCACATATTTGAACACACCAAAAAACCCAAATCTATTTGATCAAAAACCGCATCAGGAGCAGAGAAGTTGTGGTGAGGTGGGTGTCAGGGATGGACCTGGGGTTTAGGGGAAGAGAGAGAGAGTGTGTGATGGTTGTGGTACAATGATTTAACAAAAAATTAAATGAAATGTTGATAATTTAGACGGTATGGGGGAAATTGATGAAAAGAAAAAGTTCATATCCTTAATTTTCTATAAAAATTAAAAAAAAAGAATAGAGGGTAAATTGAGAGTTAGGTACAATTTCAAGGGCCAAATCACCAATTAACCATAAATATTATAATATCTTTATCATTCTCAAAAAGCAAAAATGGAAAAAAAAAAAAAAACTCCCTTATGTTTTTTGTTTTAATATGAAGAAATAACTATATCTCAAAATAAAAAAGAAGAAGAGATAGCTAAAAAACATGAATAATCTATATATATAAAGCAAAAGGTAGGGAATGGTGAAACATTCAAAATATCAAAAAATGTCATTGTTTAATTCAAACATTAAAAATTAAAAATATTAATTAAATGAGGATAATATGATAAATTCATATTTTTTAATATTAAAAAAATTAAAATTAAAATTAAAATCAGATAATAAATCATACTTTTCTTAATTATATAAATTAGAAAAAATAATAATAAAAAAGCCAATTGACACATGCCAAGGGCTAGTAAATAAATAAAATCAATCAACAGGCAGGGGTTGTAATAAGTACCGACTGAAGTAGTCTCTTGAGTTGATTGAAACGATTAGATTCCGTTTCGAGCTTCGTGAACTAGATCAACTCCGTCTAGTCGGCAACTTAAAACATGCATCCATTAGACTCATTCAAAGAAATACATCTCTCAATCAAGCTTTTGAGTTAATTCAGCCATGGCTTCTCTTCTTGACCCTCCAACATTTTCAGCTTCGTTACCCCACTTCTTCAAGATCATTCTAGAGGACAGTTCTAAAATCAGAATTGTAAGCACCTCTCTCTTTCTCTCTCTCTCTCTCTCTCTCTCTCTCTCTCTCTCTCTCTCTATTACTATATGCTAATAATGTTTTCTCTCAACATGTTCTGTTCTGCAGAAAATTCCAATGAGGTTTTTGATGAAATATGGAGAGAATTTATCAAGTCCAGTACATCTTAAGCTTCCAAATGGTGCGGAAATGGAAATAGAGCTCAGAAGATGCAACAATGGTGAGGTTTGGTTTGACAAGGGTTGGCCAGAGTTCTCAAAGTTTTGCTCTCTTGACTATGGTAGTTGGCTAGTCTTTGGATATGAAGGGAACTCCAACTTCCATGTGTTGATATTTGATAGAACTGCTACAGAAATTGAATATCCTAAGCCTGAGATGGAAGAAACTGATTCTGAAGAACAAGATGATGCTGATGATGGATCTGTTGAAATCTTGGATGTTTCTGAAGAAGAAGAAGAACAAGATGATGCTGATAATGAATCTGTTGAAATCTTGGATGTTTTTCCACCCTGCCCAAGAAAAGCACGGGAGAAATCTCCATTGCCATGTTCTCAACCGCACAGAAAAATGAGAACACGTTCGAGTGGAATGATGCTTGAAGAGTCACTGAGAAACAAGGCCTCAGATTGCTCCAAATCAGAAATGAAAAGTAAGGAATATATACTTTTTTTTTTTTTTTTTTGCTTCTGTTTCTTACCTTTATTGTAATTTGTCTCATTATGTTCTAGCTTGCAATAAATCCTATTATAATCTTGAACAGGGGACAAATCTCCATTAGTACCATCAGAGGTCAAAGATGGTGTTGGGAGGATGCATATATCAACTACGAGTGGAAAAGCTATAGCTCTTCAGAGAGCTATTGCTTTCAAATCTGTAAACCCTTCTTTCAGGGTTGTCATGCAACCCTGGTATGTCAAACAAAGTTTTTTGGTAAGCGTATCTACAAACAAGTTACAACCGCTACAATCCTCTAACTTCAGTCAAAGATGCAAGCATGAAAATAATTAAGAACAATAACAAAATTAATGCTCTATTTCTTCAAAATCTTACTGTCTTAATTTCCTGTTTTCCATTTCTTTTAAGCCAATGCCATCCGGGTTTGCCAAGAGACATCTTATTGAGCACCCTGCTGGTAATGTTGTCCTTCGGGTTTCAGATGGACGAACTTGGTCTGTTAAATTCAAATATGAAAAATCAATAGCTCGATTCCAGTATGGTTGGTTGGGATTTGTAAGGGACAACAATTTGGAAGTGAATGATGTGTGTGTCTTTAGCTTGATCGAGGACGTGAAACTTTCATTTGATGTTGTCTTTTTCCGGACTACAAAAGAAGCTGACTTGGTCTGTTAAATTCAAATATGAAAAATCAATAGCTCGATTCCAGTATGGTTGGTTGGGATTTGTAAGGGACAACAATTTGGAAGTGAATGATGTGTGTGTCTTTAGCTTGATCCAGGACGTGAAACTTTCATTTGATGTTGTCTTTTTCCGGACCACAGAAGAAGCTGCAAATTGCCCCTTGTCTCCAGGTAAACAATCAGCTGTTAATTTGTGAATTCATTACGTATTCATTATCTGTTCTTTTGTTTTTAACTTTTGTGAAGGCAGGCAACACATCTCTAGGTAAGTGAGGAATGTGCTGAGGTGTGAATTAAGTACATTGTGCACACTTATTGATTGTAAGCTTTTTGGTTATTTTAAGATCAGGGAACCACAACTAATCAAGTCATTTCACAAAAATCAGAAATCAAAAGTATGGAATGTATATTTGTTATTTTTTTTTATAGTTTACCTTCTTTTTAATTAAGATGCAACCTTATTTTTCTTGTAATATCCGATTATAATCTATGATCTGCCCACAAAGAAAGATTTAGGAGGCTTGTCTAGCAGTCAAATATTCCTAAACCGAACAACTGATGTTCTCGGGAGGAAGTATCCATTGACTAAATGTGAAAAAGCTCTGGCTCTTCAGAGAACCAATGATGCTTCAGAAGGCAATGGAAAACGAAGATTCACATTGTTCTAAATTAGAAGCGAAAATATAGGAACTTATATGATTCTATTTTATTATCTTATTGTGTTTCCTGCATTTCTGTTCTTGCTTGTGATATACTTGTAAATTTTCACAGGGAGACATGATTTTCCAACTTAAAAAGGTGGTGGAGGCACATCTATAGCAATCGAACTGGAAAAGCTACAGCTCTTGACAGAGCGAATGCTTTCAGATTGCAAAACCCTTCTTCTTTTATTGTTTCAATTAGGCCCAGTTACATCAATGGTCGTTGGAGGTTGGTAAGCATTCTATAGGCCACCTGCTGAGCCATAACAAATTCTGTTTATTTATATCAGTTACTAATCATTAATATTCTCCGCCTTCAAACATTTCCTTGGTTTGTTTTTTTGTTTCAGTGGTTGCCATCCAAGTTTTACAAGCTATCTCCTAGTATTAAGCATTCCTGGGAAGTCATCCTTCAAGTTTCGAATGGGAGAACTTGGTCTGTTGGTTTGAGCAAAGGAAGGCCCAGATTCAGGCGTGGTTGGATGGACGTTGTGCGTGACAATCATTTGGAAGTTGGTGATTTGTGTCTTTTTGTGTTGATTTCCAGCAAAAGTACACCTTTGTTTGATCTTGTCATTTTCCGCTCTGGAGAAGGTGCAAAGTGCACAACGATGGGGAGCAAATAGTACCTACGAAGGAAGAAACTGATAATGAAGATGGGGATTCGAGTGATGATTCTAGTAACGATTCGAGTGATGATTCTGGTGATGATTCTGTTGAAATCACGGACAAGTTTCCACCCCCAAGAAAAACAAGGGTGGTGAAAAGATCTTGAAAATCTGGTGAAAAGTCCTTATCAATTGATTATTGATCTTTAAGTCTTTTTTGTTTAAGTCAGTTAACCAATTGGACAAATCAGACTCCTTCCTGTAATTGCAAGATGTATCAGTCCTGTGGTTTTTTTAGTTTCTCCTTTCTTTCCGTACAGAATGTGCTCGTGAGATTATCAGCCCTATCAAACTAACAAGATCCCTCTGTATTCTGAAGCCAATTCACACTTTGTATCATGCCCTCATTTAATGATGGATGATTCTGTGTCCCCAAGGCAGATGAATTTCTTAATTTGCTGGCTAAACTTAATATTCAAATTTTACGTTCATTTTCTGGCATTAGAATTTTATCTGAGAGTGGCACTACTGACGTTTGAGTTTTTTGGCGTTCTGCATTACTTGGACTTTTGCCCTTCTATACTCGAATACTTGACACTAAATAAGTTTTAAAAGTCTGAAGGTATTCAATTGTGATTTTTAAATAGTCTTTAAAAGTTTAGTTGTATTCAATTGTGAGTTTTAAAGAGTATTTAAAAGTTTTGCGATATCCAAAATGTTAATGGCTTTTAAAAGCTTTGTTAAATAAATAAATTTTCAATACTTTTAAAGCTAATTCTTACTACCAAAAGTTCTGCTAATTTACACCAGACTTTATGAAAGTATTGGAAAGATGGAAACAAAATGTCTCCAATTCTTTCTTCCCTCATTATATCAAGCAACAAGCAAAGAGATCTTTTTTCTTTATGGTTAGGGCTCTACTTTGATATCCCATCTTGTATTATGGTTTATTCACCGTCATTGAAATGAATCATGGCTAAGCTCACTAAAAAAAAAAATTGAACCATGACTAAGCTTTCTGAATCATGACTAGCTGAACGCCAATTATTTCCTTATGGTACATTTTCAAATGTACTTTGTCATTTTATAACTGTACTTTGTCATTTTAAAATTGGATACACCCCCCTAAGTAAATACAACTCTCTTCGATATACTGGTGGTGAAGCTTTGAAGCTTGAAGATCAACTATGGCTTCTTTTACTCGGGAAATTGATGACCGGCCAGGATTTTCCCCTGAGTCTCCATTTCTCATGTGTGTAAAAAGTGTTGTTTATACTAAAATCAACGGCCAATAAAAGCTAGACGTGTGGACAAAATATGGCGTCGGCAGGGAAGCTCTCGGCACTCAGGCCTGCCGATCACGTGGTTAAAACACAAATCACCCACTAGACACGTGAGGCTTCTACAGTGAATGTCAATAGTCCCGCATCGAAATTCTACACAACTCGCACACTTCCCAAGGTTTATAAAAAGGGGCACAAGCCCCAAAATGGAGCTAATCTAAACTTTTGGCACATTGCCCTTCGTTCAGTTCAGTTCTCTTACCTCTTCGCTCAGGCAGCTGCTCACGCCACCTATGAATTATGAATGGCACTGGTATTGTTTGAATTATAAGGATATTTGGTTATCAATTTTTTTAAAAGCTTTTAGCCTTTTAAAATTGCACTTCCACCGAAAAATTCCTTGGTCGTCAGTGCCACCAACCTAAAGAAAGGTTAAAAGACATGTTCGATATGACTCTTATACAATTAGACTCCTACTGACTTGAGTGTCAGAGTGTTTTCTTGTAGGTACCCCCTCCTCCCTCATTGGTGGCAATTGAAATTATGTCTAGCTTCTCAACATGAAATACAAGACTACTTGTTGGAGAACACGAAATTTTCTTCTCCAGCAAGTAATTTTCTAATATGTACTCTTCTTCGTGTTTCCTAAAGGTCTAGACTTAACTAATCATATTAGGATAAGTAGAATTCGTGAGATTCTCGAAGAAAAAGCAAGATTTGATGCTTCTTACTCTATCTATGTAGTAAAAGTTAGAGTTTCCTACTTTAACTAGGAATTCCATGTCATTGTTACCATGTTCACATATCAGTTATCATTGAAAGGCAAATCGTAATCAACTAATGACAAGAAAAGAAAGAGGAAAGTCGTTGTCTTCTGGAAAAAAGAAATAGAAATCAATTTTGAAGTAGGGAATCCAGTCCCACGTGCATAAGGTTCCTTCCCATAAAAACCCTCAATTTGTAGTACAATTTAACATAAAAAATTTAAAATGAAAAAGGCCTCTCATGTACTTATTTCTCAATGATACAAGCAAGCCCTCAAAGAAGAGTTGTTTGTGTCAAACAAAGTAGGGTAAATATTCAATTATGCTAGTATATGCTCAGATTGTATTCTTCTCCAATATGGAGGTATTTATAAAGAAGTACAAAGATGTGTTAGCCCTAAAAAAAATAGAAAATAAATCTAAATTACAATAGAAAATAAATCTCAATCACAATACGACTAAATAAATGGGAAAGTAAACAAAAACCTAACTAAGTAAGGAACCAAAATCCTAAATAAGTAAGGACTCGCCAACAGTTTACCCCACCAATCTGTCTAGGCCTTGGGCTTTCTGGTTCGTCTACATTTTGCATTTAGTTTATTGTTGTTAGATATATGCCCTAGAAGCCAATATAAAATGGATAATTTTAAGGAAATAATATATAATAATCAAAGGGATAAGAACGTTACTTTAGATACATAATGTACACAAAGTAACAAGTCCATGGATTAAGATATAAATGGAAAGTTGTCTAAAAAAGTTAGATGCACGAGACCTTTCCATACATATAAATATCGTATCCTAAAATGTTCCTAGTCATAGGATCACCAATTGGACGATGGTGACCTGCGAAGACTGGTACACATTATGTCTGCTCAATTGGTAGGATGACTAGTCTCAAGTTATTCGTGTAGAGACACTGAGACAGATGTGTAGATGCTCTATAGAAGATGGAGTCCACTAAACGCGATCAACTCTAGAATTCTTGCATGGAAGTCTTACTCACAAGTGTCAAACAAAGAATTCTAAGTTGTGATAATGCAAATTAATCTTTAGACTTGAGACATCATAGTTGTCTTGTGTATAAGTTGTTTCTCTTTGAGAGCACTATACAGTCGTATCAAAATGATGAGACTTAAATGTGTTCATTAGGATTCTCAGCGTGTACGCAGAGACAGGTGAATGTACAACAAGGGATCTTTGTTCTTAGTAAGAAGATAGAATACTCTAAAGATATGATTCGTGAATCTTTAGCCAAAGTATTGGATGGAAATTGAAACAAAAACGTTTGCAATTTCATCAAATTGAATCATATAATCTAGAGATGTCATATTATGGATTTTGACACAAGTTCACCATATCTTGAGAATATGACATAGAGAAGGATCAAATTGCATTGTAATCACAAACTGACTAGGTTTTCTAAATGAATTCTTTCTAGTTTGGGTAGCCATGACCTGCTGCTAGGTATCACTCATGACTTGTGGAAGCCCTGTAAGGACTAATTATAATTAGCCTATGCCAATAGGAAGAATTGTATGGAGGGATGCAATTCACACTTGATTCAGAGTGAATCATTCATACCCACTGCGTTGCTAATTAGAACTTATAAGATTGCATACCAAAAAGGAATCGATTGGGAAATTATGAAGAGAATGAATGATTTTGTGACTTGGTCAAAGTCAATGTGAAAGTCCAAGGTCAAAGTCAAAAGTCAAACCGTTATCCCGACACTTAACATAGTCACTAGAGTAATTAAATTGATTAGATTAGTTTAATTATTCAATTAAATTTATGAAACTTTAGTTAAAGGTCCCATATGACTTGAAAATTCAAAATGGATTTGACCATATAGACTTACGCACATATGTGACACATTACAGGATTAATGTGTTGGACCAAGATAGCAAAAGATGACACACAAAAGAGGGGGGGTGTTGTGTGGCTACACTAAGGTTTGGGGGCATTTTTGTCACTCTTTTGACATTTTTGATCCTATAAGTGTGTAGCTATGGAATCCTATCATCCTAGGGTTTTCAAGTTGGTGAAATTGGAAAAGAGAAAATATCAAACTCTCTCTCCCTAACCCTTCAATCTATCACATCAAGTGAGGGTGCTAGCAGATCAAGTGAGGGTGCTAGCACCACTCTTCACTTGTTGTCTACTCATTTTCTCATCCTATTCAGTCCTTGGTGAAGAGCTTTGGGGAGGTGCATATCTTTGTACCTATTTGGAGAGCTACAAGGTGGAGAATCAGCATCAAAGGGAGAGCCAACAACAAAGGGACCACTCCCTCTACTTGAACACCATTCTTGGTTTCAAGATTCGCTCCAAGGGTATGAACATCTTATCTTTCTCTCAAATAGGATTTAGAGAGTCTTTGGTGCACACTTTCATAGACTTATAAAGATTGGGACCAAGTGAGACTTCCATGAATCCCTAGTTTATTTAATGCTTCCGCTCTTACTTTGATTTCATATTAGATATGGTTTGCTAGGTGATTTATACTCTCAAAGTTTGGTTGTAGAGTTTTTAGAAATCTCTACACAACACCATTCCCACAATATTCCCTTCAATTGTATTGTTTATCATCACTATGTTTAGCTAAACTTCTTTGCTAAGACTACGGTGGTATTCCCTAAAGTAAGGATTCATGGTTTTGAGATGCTAAGTTATTGGTTTCAAGTTGTTATCATCATTGTTTTAGCTCATACTATTCATCAATTTCGATTGATTTATCACCTTAAGGGTTTCCATCTATTTTATTTAATGTGTTGTGTGTGATGGACCAATAATTTCATACTTCAGTTAGCTTCTTATTAAGAATTGTGATTGCACATTACTAGTCAAATTATTGTGTTTCACATGATTCCTTTGTTTTCACTAAGCTGAGCTTAATGGATTTCTAGTATTAGAGTTATCTTGAGCATAGGTGATTCACATATAGAAATACTTCAACTTGACGGCACCAATAAGTTAGGAGCTCATACTTAAGGAAAACTCGGCACTTGTCCAGGACCAATAAGGCTTGTGTGTAGAATCATTAAAATTTGACTTGTTTATATGTAACTTGCATCTAAGAACTTGGATAAGAGAATTAGTGGTTGAGTTTGGTACCCTAGTAATCATCATACTATACTTGGAACCATAACTTTAACGATTGCTTTGCTTACTTGTTTTGTCATACATTTTGTTCTTGTTTGATTACTTTGTTTTGAAAAAAAAAGTAATCAAACAAGAACAAAATGAGTTCATTTCATATGAGAGGTAAAGAGCCAGTGAGATAAGAGAGGAAAATAGGGAGAGATGGGAGAGAAAGAGAGTTGAGAAGAAAGGGGTTTGAGTTGCAGGGGAGGAGGACATGAAGGAGGGGGCATAGGTAAAAAAAAATAAAAAAATTTCAAAGTCTTGAAGGGGTGACAGGTGTCACTTTTTAATTTGTTAGGGATACTGATGTGGAAAGCTTACCATGGCATCCCCGTGCCAAGCAAGTTTTTCTACATGGGATTGACCTCATGCTTGCATTAAGCTATGCAATAACTGATTCATGCACTTGCAATTAATTAAATTAGCTTTTAATTTATCTAATATCTAGGTTGAGTTAACAATAATTTAAGGAATCAATTTCTAAAAACTAGTTGTCCAACTAGTTAATAGATTTTTTTTTTCCCAAATGTTAGGGAGATTGCATTTATAAATACGCCATAAGCACAGTACAAATACAAAAGCCTCAAGGGTTAGAACAAACGCCCCCGAAGGGCTACACCAAACACATACTGAGAGATCTAATCACATCATCAAACTTATATCGTACACCTCCACTTAAAGCCAGGCAGGGCCACAGATAGTCGGCTTAATCGTCTCAAATCTGTAATAACCAAGTACATCACCCATAAAGCAACTTACAAATCCCAATTCTCCCGAAGAGAAACCATAACCACACATCAAACTCAACAGAGTTGATGCACTTAGTTGATGCACTTATTGAACCAAAACATAAACTGAAAACCAATAACAACCAACCCTAGCTCATGACTATGGCTTGAAAGAAGGCAGACCTAAAAAGAAGACCCATAAAGCCGCCATTGTTGGTGTCGTCGATGTCGCCGCTACCGTCACTGTTACAGCCAAACCTTACCTAAAAGAAGAACACACAAAAAAGACCCCAACAAATCCACGATCCAAACAGATCTAAACTCCACCCCCTAAACATATCTGGGTACATATTTAAACTCCCTATGCCCTAAACTCCACATTCTCCACAATCCAATCAAGCTTTCCCCATAAGGAAAGCAGCAAGCTAAGAGAGGGAGAGATTGAGAAAGGAAGGAAGAGGAGGAGGAGTGGCCTCTTCCCCTTCCCCCTATCACGGCGTGCTTGAATAGAGAGGAAAAGGGAGGGTTTGAGATGAGAGAGAGAGAGAGAGACGAAAGGTCTAGGGTTTTTAATTCTTTTTTTTTTTTTTTTGCTACTAGTTAATAGATTCATTATTACATATTAACAATACAATTTTGATATAAATATTAATAAACATTTTCTCCCTCTAAATACCCACATCAGATCCTCTGTCCATGTTTTTGTGTGTCCCTTTCTATTCCTGCCATAAGTTTTTGACACTTGGCATCCCACTTAACCCTACTTTAACAAAGTTATTCCTACCCTAACTCTATTTTTTTTTCTTGTGTTCCCCCCTTCTCTCTCTCCTCTTTCTTTTATTCTTCTTCTTTCTCTTCTCCAGTTTTCTTCTTCCTCATTGTTTCCTTATCTCTCTTTTTCCTACCCTTCTCTCTCTTCTTTCTTTCTTTTTTCTTCTTCTTTCCACTAATACTCAAGAAAACTAGCAGAGAGAAAGAAGAAGGAAAAAAAAAAAAAAAAAGAGGAGAGAGAGAGAGAAGGGAAAACATACAAAAATAAAGAGATAACATAGTTAGGGTTTAGAGTTTAGGAATAAAATTGTTAAAGTAGGGTTAAGTAGGATGCCAGGTGTCAAAAAAGTAAGGTATGGACAAGGAAGGACACACAAAAACATGGACAGAGAATCTAAAGTGCTAATACCATAGAGTGATAATTAGTTATACACATGATTGTTATGTGTTTAATCATTGGCCACATTAATGAAACCCTATTTAATATTTGATCATTATTTGTAAACCGTTGACGAGTTTTAATATAAATCGCGAACAACACAAAATGCTTAAAAGAGGAAAAAAAACGTTAATTATGGGATACATAAATGAACTCGACCCTCAAAATTGACATATACACATTGCCTTTTGTTAACAGTTTACTATATTCAAAAAATGATATTTTTCGACAAAAAGAGAAAACCCTAAGAGAGAGAAGTTTTAGTTACCGTAGAATACCTTAGGAGAGAAAAGTTTCAGCCATCGGTCCCCTTGGGTGTTGTCAATGGTGTCCATCCCTCTCCTCCTCCCCTCGTTACCCTCCTAGCGACCTTCCACTCCCCTCTCCACTTATGTTCCTCACTCATCCCCTCCAACGCTTTTGTCTTGGCTGAGTTTGGTGGCTATTTGGCTGTCTTTGGAGACGACGTGGTGGCATATCTTTTATTTAATTGTTTTGTGTTGCACTTTTGTGTTATAACAAGTGCATCAACTCCTTTTGAGTTTAGGGTTTAGGGAATTAAAAGGTTGTTGTTGCAGTTGTCGTTTGGTGCACTAATGTGTATGTTCGGTTTTTTCAAGCTTGCAATATTTTTGCCATAATTTCTTAGGCCATGTGTGGTTACAAGTGGAGGTACACCTTGTGTGTTTGCTATTGATGATAGAGTCCTTCGTACTTGGTTTAACCCTTTATGGTTACTATGCTTCTGTATTTATATTAACTTTTTATTGTTATTTCTATTTGTATTGGCCCTTAGAATTGTTGGTCTTTAGACATGAATTATGAATGTAATCTATTGCATTTCTCTAAAAAAATAAATACAAAATTAAGAAAAACACAGTTGACCGTTATTCGTTAACCATTAACATCTAGCCCTTATTTAATATGAATTTCAAGGAGAAAAAATTACTAAAGCAACAAAAAGGATATATATAATGAAGCGTTAATGAACTTTGTACTCCGAAAAAGTCCATATATAATATAATCATGGGATACATTAATGTTCTTTACACCCCCTAAAAATACATCCATTTACAAAACCTTATTTTAACACTTGAGTGTTTTATAAATTGATACATGTACTCGTGTAACTTCAAGAACAACTATACTTGTTGGTAGGGTTAACAGGCCTGAGATTTGGAGTTATCTACCTAAAGGGTTCCTATAAGCTTAATGTTGATGGAGCTATTGACAACAGTACATATTTGCATAGTATAGGTGCAGTGGATCTATAGAGGAAGTTTAATTGTTGCAGATGCTTGTTGTTCCCCTTTTCTCATAAAAACTGATCCTTCTGAAGCAGCCATGATGGTTAATTCTGGGGAGACTATTTGGGCTGATGCGAGAGACTTGCTTATGCATTTTTCTTTGAAGGAAGTCCAATTTCAACCTAGGGAGGGTAACAAAATGGCTCATACTCTTGCATGCTTCGCTTTACACGAACACAATCCTTATTACTGGTTAGAACAAGGCTCGGAGTGGCTAATTAATTGTCTTACTAATGACCTTATTATTATAACAAATTCTTCATGGTACTAATGAAATTTACTCTCTTTTGATAAAAATAAAAATACAATCTTTGCGTCCCTCAAACAATACCTTTATTTAAAACCCAATGTTAATAGTTGATAGTCATATCCTTTTATACATGTATGCCATACATTAACGAATTTTGCTGAGTCTGTTATATTAAAATACACTATCTATTTAAGAATGCACTTGCAATTTGTGGTCTCATTCAATAACGATAACTAAACACGAAACTCTAGATTGTAAAGTGTTTTCCTTTGCAATTGTGGATTCAAAAAATGATTTGTTAGTCGTGAGTATAGTTCGCAGCTCATGAATTTAATCTTCTTGTTTTCAATTAAGTTTGTTGCTTCATACCTTACTTTCAGATTTCTTTACATCAGATTGGAAGGGACTACTAAGAAGCTACAGTTTATAAGTTTAAGTTAGCCTAAGAGAAACCAAACCAGGATAAGCCCACTTGATAGTTACTGTTGGATTAATTGCCACAGGAAAAATAATTACTCTGTGGGTGGGGAGGATTTAGATTAAATCACACATAAAATGCAAGTCATTTTGGTAATTTCAAGGTTAGTAGGTATGAACCCATTTGGAGGTTGGTGGATGAGCTGATTTGGAAATCATGCAAATTAGCAAAAAAATATGGTGTCCAAGGCAACTGTATTTTAACTGGATTTGGGAGAGTAAATGCTGTTACTCCATATATGCATATGTAGTTGAAAATATGACTCATATATTGTTTTCACTTTCCTTTAATTTTCTACACCACCTTTTCAGAATTGGAAAAATAAATAAAAAAGCTTTGAAATGGTTGTATTGCCAGACACCTCCTTGCTCATGTTCATGATTCTTAAGAAATCATGTCTGTTCTCCCAAAAACAAAATGGGACATTTTCTCTTCCTTATAAATCTAAAGCCTTTCTCCCTTTCCAGACCATGTGCATTTGAGCTCTTACCTCCATTGTTTTAGCTTTGCTACCCCTTTTCTCCTAATTAGCCCTCACCACTCTCTCTCTCTCTCTCTCTCTCTCTCTCTCTCTCTCTCTCTCTCTCTCTCTCTTCTCAAGATGTCTAGCCCCTCAAACAACAACATTTCACTACCACTTTCCGTCCTCGATGAGCTGGCACTTGTAGTTTCGCAATATATACCTTCACTAGATTTTGGCATAGATTTTAACAATTTGCCCGAGGATGCTTTGGCCACTGGGCAAGCCCAGCCACTGGCCGCTTATCCAAACCCCAGCGCACTAGAAAGCTCTAGTGCTCAAATTAATGAGGAGTTGCACAACCAACTCTTCAAAAGCCTGAAAGAAAGTGTTGCTGTAAGTTTGTTTCTTGTATGATAATGTGGTCAACTTGATTACCATATCCAGACCTCTTTAATTTTTTATTTATTTTTTCTTTTTTCAGGAAGTTACGTCGGCATTAAAATCCCAGTCTTTTGAGCAACCACAACCATATACTCAAAGGCCAATCATACTCGCAGATGCGCCGGTTGTGATCCAATATATAGATCTATAATATATATATATATATGTATAGGTTTCAATAGCCATGTAATTTATCTTGCGCAGTACTCACGAAGTTTGCTTTTTTATTTCAAGTTACAGGAAGCATCTAAAAGGTCACGAGGGCCCACCACTCCTGCTGGTCAATTAACTGCAGTGTGTTTCAAACTGCCGGAAGCTTTTTATAGGAATGATATTGACGTTGAGAAGGTATATATAGCTTCCATATATAAAAACAGTGGCCAGGAGCCATGGCATGCATTGATATATCTTTATACATATACACTGTAGTCATATAACAATGATGAAACACAGAGGATTTACAGAGAAACTCACAGAGGCAAACACAATATGGAATTTGAGAAGGATCGTACAAGAAAACATAATTAATACGTACATGACATTCGTGACAAATGATGAGATAACTAAAAGCACTATACGCGTCTAATAATACCTAAAAACCACCATTATTCGTGCCCCTTTAACTATTAGGCACTAATTAATTAATAGTGCATTTAGCCATCCTCATTCTGTGCCACAGATGTCAGTGACTATAATGTTGTTTTCACGTAGTATTTCTTACATGTTGATGAATTACAAGAGAGTTAAGATTATTTATATTTCTAATAAAATCGTTGCTTAACTAAATTTTTTTGAATGTGGTTGCCTACAGTTGGTGCCCCAAGAGGCAAACCAGAATCCAAATACTCAGATCGAACGCAAGTTCTCTTTCTTTCAAAGACTTGGAGGCTGGAGTATTGAGCGGAAATGGAGATCTAATGGAAAAAATTCTGACATGGTACTTTGACTTGTTGATTTGTCGTTCAGATATCATGCCTAAACTCAATCTTATAGAACATATTCAAATCCGACGATCAATTTATCCATATATGAAGTCAGTTTATGGGGTTTTGAAACCTTAATTAGTTCATAAATGTTCCTAAAGCCCCTACAACATTGTCAATGGCAAATTTGCCCAGTTGCAGTTTTATTTTGATGTGATTATAGAAACCCTAGTTCTTTCATTTTTCCTAAAGACTGAAAATATTACTTGTTCATATCTTAAAAATCTAGAAAAATAAAATCATTACATATGACCTTGTATATTATCTAAAGATACTGAAATGATTTATGCAGTATTACAGGCAGGAAGGAGCAAAATCGACCTTCCGATCCGTTGGTGAAGTTGTCAGATATATAATGTACGAAGAAGACCCAGCCACGAATAAAGGAAAAGAACAGGAACAAGTGAGTTAATTTGATCAAACAGTTAAAACATAGATACTTTTTGTTTTATTTGTATTGAAGATAACACTACTCAAATTAAGAACTCAAATACATATTTAAGTTCGTAATATTATGCAACATTTGCTAATTTTGTTCATCGGCAGGGCGAAGATGGGTCTGAGATTAAGAGAAGTCGAAAGAGGAACTTTAATCATTATAATGACAGCGGAGTTAGTGCAGTCCTAATGTCTCATCCAAGAAATATGGAAATTGGCGGCCCCAGTCACGTGATGAATTGTGATGATTTCACCATTGATGATGTTGAAATCATCGGTGATGATGAACGCTACTATCTTCATCAGAATGCTCTTGATCAAGAGGGGCGGGCCAATGCACGCTTCACTACTGATAATGGTCCAACGGTTGCAGATGATCAAAGCTATTATCTCGATGATGAGATGTATGCGATCATCAGGGATCTAAATCCTCATTGGGTCGATGAGAATCTAATGCTTGAGGCGGCTTTGTCTCGAACAGAAGAAGAGAAGATGTAATTAATGTATAATGAGTTCTAAGCATGTTGGATTTTGGTTCTTTTTTTTGTTTCAGTTTTTGAAGAGTTATTATCAAATTTCTTTTGAAAATATTCTTCTTGTTAATTTAAATTTTATGCCGTCAACAGTCAATCATATTTTACTCATCTGATGATCGACTCAGGTATATGTGCACTTAGCCAATGTCTTGGCAGAGTGCTCAAGTTTCATAGCAGTGTTTCTTCAGGAAAAAATGAAGTATAGTGAAGAAGTTTATTCGATTAATTTTAATTTAGAGAATAATTGAGAGTGATGATAAAACTTAAGATTTTTCTTATAAAATTTTATTGCCCTGGTTCAATAGGGGATTTAATTTGTTGATGAACTGAAATTTTTAGGGCCCGTTTGATAACTATTTCAATTTTATTTTTTATTTTTTATTTTTTATTTTTTATTTTTTGTGCTAGAGTATGTAGGATAAAGAGGGAAAGAATGGAAGTGAGATGATAGTGGAGATGAGATTGAGAGGGAAGATGAGAGGGAAGGATGGGAGGGAGAAGTAAAAAAAGTGAAAACAAAAACAAAAACCTGATATCTATTTGAAATTGTTTACACTTTCAAGTCTTTATTTTCACCTTTGTTCTCCTCCCTCCCATCCTCCCCTCTCATCCTGTCTCACAATCTCATCATCACTTCCATTTTCGTCTATACTCTAGCGCAAAAAATGAAAACTAAGAACTAAAATTGAAATGGTTATCAAACATGACCTAATTATTCAATGAGTGAAAAAGTATAACTGCTTGAGGGATGCTTAGGTTCTACATTTGCTAGTATTGGCATTCCTAGCCGAAGTTGTATTGTTGCTTGGAATTTTCTAAATCTTATTCGAGCTCAAATGTTTAGTCTAGGTTTAGATAGATTAAGACATAGTCATCTCAAGATTGATACGAGTTGAAACTCATGATCTCCAAAGGTAAAGCATGTGTATTGCATGGCATTCATGTTTAATCATACCAGTTTTTATTCTTAGATGACTAGTTTATGTATTGCACTGAATTCTGTATAATTTATACTTAGATGACGAATATGTATGCACGTATTTTGACGATTCAGTTTAAGTGATCACGTGACATTGTCTGGTTAATTTTAGTTTTCACGTGTTTTGGCCTTCTTTTCAATGTGGGTTGTTCACCTTGACTGCCAAGTGGCCCTTGCACTCGCCCAATCTCACGAAAAACGTTGGGGCTGAATCTTGTTGGCTAACACTTTCATTTCCATTATTTTCATCAGTTGATTTCCTCTGGTTTGGCAGAGAAAGTGTTAATGGTGTAGAAAATGGATTTCAAACCTTTTATGTAAAATCTACATCTAGTTTTTCATCACCAGTTTCATTGCATCAACTTTTCTAAGAAAAACTTGGTTTTTTTCTATGTTTTTAGCTGAAAGTGTTCTTGGTGCAGAAATGTATTTTCCTGAATTTATATTTATAAAAAATCTGCATCAATTTTAAATTTGACCCTAGTCTTTGCCATCATTCATACATATAGTTCTAGGTGCAGATTCACTATTGATTTCTTCAAAATGTTGGTTTCTTAAAAAGATTAATACTAATGTTGTGTGAATCCATATTTTCTCATGTTGAAGTTGACTTGCTTGGTGAGCTGCTGGTGCCATGAAGTTGTTGAGCTCAAGGAGGAGTTGCCATCTTTGTGAAGACTAGTGTTGCTGATCCACTATGGGTCAAGTGAGGAGTTGTACATAGATCAAGGGTGCCATGCTCATGAAGACCCAATTGAGGTGCATCTGATCTAGAGTGAGTGGAGAGTCTAGGTGATTTTGAGCTTGTATAGGTGCCTTTGTATTGAATTCCTTTTTTAACATAGTCGATTTCCTGGTCAAATTGATGAGCCCCAGTTTTTCCCAATGGTGGGTTTCTGAGTAAACATGTTCTTGCGTCTTGCTTGATGAATATGTGTCTGACATCTATGTGTTTAACAAAGTTGCTTTTATTTATACTTGGTGTCTATTGGATTGCTTTCCCTTGAATGTTTGGATTAGAGCACACACTTAGGTCACTCTAGTGGTTGCTGTCACTGGGGATGCCTAACTTAACGGATCTTTCTAAGTGCCTAGGTTTTCACATATTCATGCTCTGTTTTGCAGGTTAATATATTCGGTTTCGTGCTTGATTAGTCTGTTCCGTGCCCAATTTTTGTCTGTGTATGACTCCTTGAGTGTTCTAGTCATCTAGGCGTTAAATCTGGGTACAGCGTCTTGGTCGTGTCTCCTTGTAGTTTAGTTGTAACCCAAAAGTATTGGAAGATAGGGACAATTTCTTGGGTTTATTGTCTTTGTGGATGCACTATTATGTATATTCTCATGTGTATTATTGAGCTTTATTTTTTTAGGGAACCTCGAAAATACAAGGGAAATTTTACTAAAGAAATGAAAAGTACAACAGAGAGGGAACAAACAACCTGACCCGCGACTCATAGAATCATAAAGCAGTGCATCCTGAATAAAATCAGGGAGCTTTGTTTTAGTTTGCTTGCAAATTGTAGTAACATCACACAATATACATCTTCACCACACTTGCTGATCACAGTCCGTGTACTATATCACAAGTATATACTTCACCATGGATGATATAACATATATATCATGGTTAATTCAGTTTTTCTATGTTATGGATCTCCTTATGGTAAGAACAATGCACACGTCATTCTTAAGGCTATCAAACAATGTATTTCAAGGATCGAAACTAATTCTAGGTCATCTTTGAAGTATTATTCATGCAAAAAATCATTTAATTCGGTCATCTAAAATGTGTGGAAAAAAAAAATAATTCATTTAATTCAGAAGTTGTTTGGTCATATTAATGATCTCTACGCTCGTAAAAAGAGATCCATATACAAAACACTTTTTTTGACAATATATATTTGCCAACTATATATACATGCATTAATTAGCAAAATATATAGAGTGCTGCTAAACGAACCCTATGTTCTAAGTAGACCCTAATATTTAAATAAAAATGTAAAATTAACCGAGTACACCTTATTTAACTACGAAAAATGCCCCCCTAATACACTTTATCACATATTTCTATTTTTACATGATATCTATCCAGATTTTGAACTTTAATTCTAATTAATTTAGTGAAGCAGGCAACTCTCAACATCACAAACAACATGGTCATTATGTACTTTCAACTTCTAATTTGAATGCTCTACTATATGAATGATTAAGCTTGGAAAAAAAAAAAAAAAAAAAAAAAAACCCTTCAAAAACTATCAACCGACCAAAAATTAGAAGGAAAAAGAGAGAAAAAAAAATGCAGTGGAGTGATAATGGTGATGAGGAAAAAAAAAAGCAACACAATTATCTCGTACGTAATGATTGAGCAAACATGGTAAAATATCTTCACCTTGTGGTCTGCATCAAGAACATAGAAATAGCCTCTTCAAGTTTCAAGGCAAGACAAAATTCAACGCAAGAATCAATTTAAGTTCACTATGTAGAATCTTCGTATTATTAGATGATTACATTCTCTCTGCCACTAACTGTGAGAATCTCTATTCTTAAAAGTTTTTTTTAAAAAAAAAAGGATTAAACGTTTATATATATATGTTCATTTGAAATAACTATAAATTATATATTTATTATTATTTTTTTCTCTAAATGGGTACCCTTAGATATTTTTTGGGTATTTAACTTATATAATTGTATATATTTATAACAATATTCAATTGTTAGAATTGTATTATTCACCTCCTGTGTATTAAATAGCTAAAAATCTATTTTTATCTTTCTGAGCAAGTTAACTCCTCCAAGTAAAGGATTGACAAAAACATTCTCTTTGTGAAGACCTTTATTTTTAAAAGTATATGTATTAATAATTTGAGAATTAAATATTTTACTGCATATTTAGTTATATATTTTAATTGATTATATATATATATTGGTTATACTTATGTGTGTAATTATCTTGGTACATATATGTAAATATTGTTGTTATATTTTTATATTAATTATTATAAATACTAATAATACTTATATATTTCTATGTTTATGATAATATTTAATTTCTTTGATCATTAAACAAATATATAAAGAAGTTTGTTATCCATGTGTCGTCCACTTCATGCATGTTAAATGGCTAAGTTCAAAAGTGAAGTAATTCTATTGCATTTGCAACACCTTCTGGTATTACATTTTATACCTAGCAGTCTACATTCATTACATGAATTATCACCTTAAGTTCATCTATTTACCTTGCAGAGCATGAGACACCTCATGCTATAATTCCGGGTTACTGGAAGCCTTATCTTGTTAATATCATGCCAAATCGACAACATGCTATTTTGTTAGCCGTCATAGGTTTGTAGCAACTGACTTTCCCTTAATATAAATAGAGCATTCTACAATTGAAATGAGAGAGAGAGAGAGAGAGAGAGAGAGAGAGAGAGAGAGAGAGAGAGAGAGAGAGAGAGAGAGAGAGAGAGAGAGAGTAGCTTGTGTTTTCTTCAAATTTGAGCTAGCTTTGGAATCGAGGTAGGGGTTTCTTAGGGGCCTTTTATAGAGATTGATTTAATTAAATTTCGTGAGCATTATATTATGCATGGTATTACAGTTTGGTTGACGCTCCTTGTTATTGGTGTTTACGTATTCTTTAACTATTTGAACAATGTTAGCGTAATTATATATACATTGGTGATATTTTAAATGGTTACATTGTTGTGAGATATATAGGATATGTGAAAGGCATAATTATATCATGTTATAGAAATTGGTTGGAATTGTTGGATTGAGAAAATAATGGAAAAAGAAGGTAATTGAAATAATCTTTTGTCTAATTGAGTCTAACTCTTGGCAGGTACCAAATCTCAGGGATCTCACAATGCACACATGGTTTTTATTCGAGGATACAGGACTGGCGACATGGAGTTAGACAAGATTACTAACAAAAGGGGATTTATGGGATGATTGAGACGGGGGTTAGTTCATATAAATGGGCATTCAGGACTAAGTGGTATAAGCATGGTATGGGACGTGTAGGTCTACTTGTCCAGTTATATGAATTAAAGGGAGTAAATGAAGAGCATTCATGCATCATTATTAATAATGTGATATTTGGTTGTGTGATTGTATGTCACTTAATTTAGTTATATCAATTTACCGTGAAAAGATTTATGTCCCTATTGAGTTGTGGTTTCGCTCACCCCCTAACAGATTTTGCAACTACTGAACTTGAAATCTAGAGCTTGTGATGATTTTGGCATATCTATAGAGTGTATTGTGTACATAGCTTGTGAATGAATAATAAGCTACTCTTTTAGTGAACTCTTAAGTAGTTCTAACTTGTAAAATAATGTAAAAATTTTCAGATTTCAGATGTTGTCGTTTCTGTTGAATATTTTATGCGAAATATTTATTTTGTTTCTTTAAATGTTTCTTCACATTTTAGTTATAGTTTTTATTAAATTCTATAATTAAGGTGTGAATCACGTCTTAACCCAAGATTTCGTAAATCCGTAAGTTGGGGCGTGACACTAACTTTTGCTTTGTTTCACCAAGTGAGTGAATGTTAAACGAACATTCGACGACACCTCCTTGCGCCTCCGTTAGTGCTATATGCATTTTTCGCCGTGGACACCCAGCAAATACAAAAACTTCTCTACGTTTGATTAGGGTTGAATATAATGAGTAGGGTGTACTTATTAAAATTATATTTATTTCACAATTCAATACATCCTTTTTGGTCTTTTTATATTAGGGTAAATTAGTAATTCAATAAATAGTTTGGTAGTAAAGTGTACTTAGTTAATTTTAAGGTTTATTTAACAACACTTAATATATATTTACCCTAATTACATAAATACTAGATACACGTAATTGTGGATATATTAATGACATATGCGCCCCTAAAAATAAGATCCATATAGACAAAACCCTAATTTAACAATTACAATTGTTTGTAATAAAAATGGGATACCTTAATGAACTTTGTATCCCTTAAAAAACCTCGTTACAAAACCATATTTTGACAATCGCTCCTCAAAGAAGATCAATTCATTTGTTAATCATGAGTCAACATAAGTTACCATTGAATTCCTTTTATATGAATCTCAACTTGAAACACTGAGGGTTCCTGAGATTCACTATATGAACTTCAGTCCCAACCCTAATTTCTTTTGTGCGGCAAAAAGTCATTTTTGGTTCGTGTAACAGACCACTTTTAGAACTAAGATCCCCGTGGTCTCAATTTGATCAATTTTGTCCATATATGTAGTTTGAATTCCAAGCAATTCAAGGACAATCTCCAATTTTGTTCAAATTTATGTTCACATGGAGGGGGCCGTTTCGGTTGAATCTTACAGACCCTCCCCAACCACCCCCACAGCCACCCCAGTAACCCCACTAGTAGCTTTTCTTATGCTTTCAACTCTGAAAGTCCCTTACCTCCAATCTTGAATAAAAAGCCGTGTGACTTTTTAATCTTAATCTCTAGCTTTTGTTTTTGGGAATTTGGGTTCATGAGGAGAGATTTTAGGCAATGCATGGAATTAGGGTTGGAGTTTGATGAGAGAGAGAGAGAGAGAGAGAGAGAGAGAGAGAGAGAGAGGAAACAGTGGTTGTGGAGGGAGGGGGAGGATGGAGGGGAGAAGGTGGATTGGGGGGGAGGTGGTTGGGTCGTGGTCGGGAAGGGGAAGAGGAATGGGAGAAGGTGGTTGTGGGAGTGGTTGTCAGATTGAACTGATATACCAATTCATGTGAATAGAAATTTGACAGAACTTATGAATTGTCCTTGAATTTGGAATTCAAAACTACATAGACAAAATTGATCAAATTGAAATTGCAAGGATCTTAGTGATAAAAGTGGTAAATAATGGGGACCAAAAGTGGCTTTTTGCTTTTTGTTTTGTTCTGTTTTGCTTTTGTTAGGGATAGTCCTCCATGTTAATTAACCCCCACACATGAAGTCGGTCTATGTCGTTTCATTCCATCAAATATTCCTTAGTTTGCTAACGTGGCAGTAAGCAAATGGCTTTTTGTTTAGTACCTTATTCAAGAAAGCAAAAATCAACTTCTATATTATTTTGATTAAAAAAAAAAAGTCAAACCTATATTTAATCCATATTTTCTATTTTTCTTTTGATCATTTTACAAAAAGGGTATACATGTCTTGAAAAAATTATTAGGCATTGCCTAATGGCTCGACTTGTACTGAGTTGAATATCATCTTAGCCCAAGTCAGTTTTTATGAGTCTTTATTCAATTTAATAAGTTCAATTGTAGCATTTATAAGTTCACTAAATAACGGCTAGGACATTTGTTTAACTTAACTGAAATAATCCACTCTAGTCCATATCCGTATATCCTTTTCCATGAGATTGACCTTTGGAGTAACACAATGGTGTACAAAACAACCCTAAAAGCTCTCTCAGAAAACCCTAAGGAAAAATCATAGTTTTTTTGTTTTGTGATGTGGATGCAGTTGCAGCAAAACTCCGTCGTCACCATGAAATAGTCTTTGTCTTTTGGCCCTCGTGGACAAGAAAGCTGTCAGGTTTGGGGTTAGCAGGTGTGAAACTAATGAGTTTAGCTGGTATGGCGCTATGGATCTCTTTGCGTTACCCAGGAGAATGTGGAGCGGTGGTCGTGCTTCTTATTTTGTTTAAGTCTAATAACTCTCAAGAACTCTTTTAGGAGTTTGTTGTAGTTTTTTATGTTTAGGTTTTTTTTTTCTTGTTTAGTGTTGGACGGGCTTTCTGTTTATGTTGTTGGAAGGCGAATCTATAGGTTAGAGTACATGTGCTTAGGATTCTTGAATCAGGAATTTTAGTCATTCTTGGGTTGTGCGTAATTCTCTTAAGATCAATTGAACATGTTGTTGCATTTGATCATTAGATAAGATTTACCCATATTCGACACATATTCTCAACCACAAAAAAAGACTTCGACCTTTGATCCATCAACCTCTCCCTACAAACCCATGATCCATGAATGGCCTACGTACGAAGCAAAGTTTTAGGCTATATACTATTCTCATTGGGCTTACCCCAAATCATGTTTTGAAAATATGTTTCAATTCAAGAATAAAAGAAAATCATATTTTTGGTAATCAGTAAAGGAACCCATTTACTAATGGGGTCTTAGCTCAGTGATAGAGTTGTTATTATGGTGGCTGCGATTCGATGCCTCATAGCATTATGTGTGTGAATGTGAGAGAGAATATTCCACTTCCCTACCTAACTGTCGCAAAAAAAGAAAAAGAAAAACAAAGAACTCATTTACTACCAAAATGCTAACAATGTTAACAATTATGGCTTTCTGTGCTCTAAAAAAAATAGCAATAAACTCCCAAAGTGGCCATTATTAGCAAAACATCTTTATCCGAACACACTGGGAAGAAACATCGTATATATCCTATCCGTCCACAAGAAGGGGAGCGGTGGTCTTACTTATTAGTTTGTTTAAGTGTAATAATTCTTAGAAACTTTTTAAGATTTTGCTATAGTTTTTTAATGTTTAGTTTGTCTTTTCTCATTTAACGTTGGCTTTTGATACAAATTTGCCATTTCTACCGTTGCACGATGGATCTGCAAGTTTGAGTACATGTGATTATGATTGTTGAATCGGGAATTTTAGTTACTCTTGGGTTGTGCGTGATTCTCCCAAAATCAATTCAACATATTGTTGTATTTGGTCACTGAAAAAGATTTACTCATATTTGGCACATAGTTACTTTGTACTTTTGTTTTATTTATCAATAAAAACATCGCTTAATCTCACCCAAAAAAAAAAACAAAACAAAAAAAAGACTTCGACCTTTGATCCATCAACCTCTCCCAACAAACCCATGATCCATGTGTGGCCTACGAAGCAAAGTTGTAGGTTGTATACTATTCTCATTGGACTTACCCCAAATCATGTTTGAAAATGGAAAATACTCTCCTCCTCATTACGTAAGTAGGAGTTCCTACATTTTTGCCAATAGAAGTGTGACATGTGTACAGAAGTTTTTCTTTTTGTATTTTTGATAAATTATTTTTGCATATGTGTCAAATTGTGATTATCAAGAAAGAGTAGTATCTCCTTATAAATAAGGAGGCAAGTAGTATCTATATTTCAATTCAAGAACGGAAGAAAATCATATTTTTGTTAATCAGTAAAGCAACTCATTTACCAATGCGGTCTTAGCTAAGTGGCTGCGATTTGATCCCCCATAGTATCGTGTGCGTGCGTGTGAGAGAGAGAATATTCCGTTTCCTCACCTAACTGTGGCGATGAAAAAGGAACTCATTTACTACCAAAATGCCAGACTCTAAAAAACGCAGTTAAACGATAACCCCAATTAACAAAATTATGGCTCTCTGTGGTCTTTTAAAAAAAAAATAATAAAAAAATAATCAACTCCCAAAGTGGCCATAATTAGCAAAACATCTTTACACCCAACACACTAGGAAGAAACATCGCATATATCCTATCCATCCATAAGAATGGGACAGGCATGAGCCTGCCTGCATTGAGTACAACAATTTATTTCGTAACTTTTATATTTTAAACTAAAAATGCATTATAAAACGGGGACCAAAAACGATAGGGACTGAAAACTACAGGATATGGTTAGAATCATTTCCTATTTTAAAAGCTCAATTCAAACGCTACGTTATATAAGTGCTGGCTTACAGTCATTGGCTATATTTCTTGTGGATGAGAGGCCAAAAAAAAAACCAAAACAAAAAAAAGGCAAATTTTGTTAGATGCATAGCATGTTGTAGACAGGTGTTACATGTCAACTATCGCTTCATTATTAGAGGCGGAGCCACACACAGGCCAGAGGTGGCTGTGGCTCCTCCAATTCTCATGAACTCCATTGGAATTTTTGTATAAAATTTGGAAATCGGTATGTAATTTCATATCTTTTTCAGCTATTGATCCCTCCAATATTTAAACTCTAGCTTCACCATTGTTTGTTATCATTGCTTTAATAATTATTTTCATGGTCTAGTTATAAAATTTTAATACATAATATTGAAAGGTTTTGCTTGGATGAAATTATTTGATATAATATATTTGAAATGTTTGTGGAACCCGCTTGAGTCTTTCCTCTATTGACCATTAATGACGTCTTTAATCTTCCAATCCAAAGAACTTTTGTTAGTGGGTATAGTTCCATTGGCTAAGCTCTTTCACCTCCACTTAGATAGGCAGAGGTTCGAAAACTCTAGACACCCAATGAATATTTGTGTAATCCCTCTCCCCCAATCCATTATACTTAAAAAAAATCCCAAGAACTTTCAAATAAAAGATTATAAGACTGAAAAATGAAAATGAAAAAATTGTAAAGGTTGATTGACAATTGTCCATGTCTCCTCTCCCACAAAAAATCTATCAATATGACATTACTCTTCAGTCATGAAATACTTCTTATGTTGACTAAGGAGTTACTATTTTGTATCAAGTCTGCACTTACAATGTGTTTGGATGAGGAAACTTAAAAGTACGTACTAAGAAATTCATAATGATGGAAATTAATGTTCTAGAATTTGTAAAGATTTTTGTTTTGCTAATCAAAAAGCATAATGGATTAAATACTGAATTTAACATTGATCTTCTTGTGGCAGTGGTGGTGTGTCATGTGATATTGGTGGTGAGGTTGATGGTAGTGGGTGATGGTGACAACGATGGTGGGTGATTGGGGTGAAAAATTGTAGCGAGGGCCATTGAAAAGTGGTGGTGGCACCATTGTGGTTGTGGCGGGGATGGTGGCCATCAAAAAGTGTTGCTGGTAGGGATATGGTGGTGCACAAAGGCAGGGTTAATGGCCATGACAAGGTGATGATAGGGGTGACAGTGATGGAGGGATGAAGAGTTTTCCGCAATCAATGGGGATTTAAGTCCTTGTTTTGTTGATAAGAATAGAATGGTTGAGGATAGTGATGGTGGTGGTGGCAATGAGGGTTGGATAAAGAGTTGTCTGTGACCATTGGGGATTTAAGTCCTTTGTTGGGTCGACTGAATAAAATGCTCGAGCATGGTGATGGTGGTGGTGGTTGGATGAAGAGTTTTCTGCGATAATTGAGGATTCCTTGTTGGGTCAATGAGAATAGAATGCTTGAGGGTGATGGTTGTCACATCCCGGGATCGGCTCCGCCGTAACACGATATTGTCCACTTTGGGCCCCCCTCTCTGCCCTCACGGTTTTGTTTCTAGAAGCTTACGAGCAACTTCCCAGTGGGTCACCCATCCTGGGATTGGTCTAGCTCCAACTAGCTTAACTTCGGAGTTCCCATGACTCCGAAGCCGTGAGCTCTCGAAGGCCTCGTGCTAGAAGGAGGCCGACATGTACATATAAGGCACATCACCCCCTCTTCGTTGGTCGATGTGGGATGTTACTATGGTGGTGGTGGCGGTGATAGCTGGATGAAGAGTTTGTCTGTGATCATTAGAGATTTTGCTAGTTTGATGAAAATAGAATGCTTGAGAATGTATGTTTAATGTTTAATGAGTACTAAATGTCTTGGATTTCCATTTTGTTCTTGCTTCTGTTTTTTTAAACGTAATTACCAAACTTGTTGTTTCTTTTGGCTTAATTAATGTTTTACCTCTGGGAATGGGCACTTGGTTTCACTTTAACCCGGAAACTGAAATTTTCTCACTTAAACCCCGTAATTTCTAAACATGGTTGAAAATTTCTCACTTTACCACTTCTGTCCATTTCAATCCACAAAATCGTTAAGTGTGAAGTGGTATCTGCATTTTAGTAATTTTAGTTATTAAAAAAAACTTTAAAATTCAAATTAAGGGTTTTTTGTTTTTAAGTCTGATTATGTGTGTTCAAGAATGAGGATTCAATATTAATCAAAAACCTCATCATCATAGTCAAACTAACCACAGCCTTCACCATCAAACCCATCACCTCATAAGACCACCGCCACCGTAAGAACCACCAAGCCTCACTTTCACCTTTACCCAATAAACCCCATCCACACCATCCACACTGGAAACCCATTCACACAACCCACAGCAAATCCAACTACCACCATCCAATTGACCTTACCAACAGTGCGACCCATACCAATTCAGACCACCACCATCCAATTGAACCCATCGACAACTCCACCCATACCAAATCAAGTCAGCACCGTCAAACCTAACCAACCAACTACCTATAGAACCACCACTGACCATCAACTAGTGAAATTGAAGGGAAATCGGTGAATTAGAGAGAGAGAGAGAGAGAGAGAGAGAGAGAGAGAGAGAGAGATGAGCCAGAGAGTGTCAAACAAAGTAGGGTAACTATTCAATTATGCTCATATATGATCATATTATTAATATTCTCCAATATGGAGGTATTTATACAAGTACAAAGATGTGTTAACCCTAAATAAAATAGGAAATATATCTAAATTACAATAGGAAATAAATCTCTATTACAATAGGACTAAATAATAATTGGTAAGTAACCAAAATTCTAACTAAATAAGGAACCAAAATCCTAACTAAGTAAGGACTCGCCAATACTCCCCCTCAAGTTGGGGCAAAGATATTTCGTACTCCCAACTTGACAAGCAAGTCGCAGAACACCATACTTGAGAAGCACCAATCGTAGAGAAGGTCTTTTCATCAACCACGAGTGAAACAAGTGACAAACTAAAACAAAGTTGGCAGCATAAACACAAGAGCAAACCCTAAAAAATAGGGCACATAGCAGAACATAGAAACTCTGTGAGCACTGCAATAGGTAAGGCAGAACACAGAAACCATGTGAGCACGATAGTAGACAAGGCAGAACACAGAAATCATGTGAGCACAGTAGTAGATAAGGTAGAACACAGAAACTATGTGAGCACGACACTATGTAAGGTAGAACACAGAAGCAAGTGAAGAAATAAAGGCATCAACATTAGGCATGGTGATGAATGAAGGGGTGGCAGCAGCAGCAAGAAGTAGACGGCGACAACAAAGAAGGTAGACGGCGGCGGTGAGCTAGGATTATAGGCTAGATGTATAGTGCAGCAGAAATAGGCAGTGTTTAGGGTTAAGGGTAGGTTTTTTTTTTCTCATGTTGTAGAGACAGATCAAAACACAGCAACATGACTGGAAATTACCATAGTGTTTCCCTTTTTTTTGCCAGGGCGGCTGACGGAAGGAACTTTTGGTCCTTCTTCTTTTTTGAGTGCGGGGCATGCCACTACCATGCCACGAATTTGGCTTAGTTGGAATGTAAGTGTATGTTGCGTCCGAGATCTGACTTTAATCAAACGATTATTCAGCCGAGTAAGGAACCTCCTCACGGCCTAGGTTCTTTCACTACCTCGAGGTCAAGGCTTTATGTGAGCGACCAAATGATGTGGAGTGGGTGGAGATGTAGATGGAAGGTGAAACGTAATGAAACGGAGAACAAGTATGTAAAGTAAATGTGCTTAAACTTAAATATAATTTAAAGACAAATGCGTAAAGTAAAGTGCGAAAGATAAATAATGTAAAGACGATAAGTGCGATAAATAAAGCAAGAACGAAATGAAAGCAATAAGAACGATAAAGTAAAATGAACTTGAAATTAAACTTAGTTGAAGTGGATAACGATGAAAAGTAAAGCAATTGAAATAAACTTGAATTTAAATGACAAGAAAATATAAATTGAACGAGAATTTAAACATACACTAAGAAAAGGAAGAACTCGCTACACTAAGTGCATGAAAAGTAAAATCCTAAGTCTAAGAAAAGAAAAGTGCGAGACGAAAAATAGGGTTGTCTGTCTAATGTTGTGTGTCTTCTATTTTCGCTTGGTGAGGTTTATATAGGGCATTCGTCGGCCCATGGGCTGGCCATTGAATGGCCAAATGTAAACTCTTTTAAAACTCTTTCATTTTGAAGCCCCTCAAATTCGTGGGATCACATTGGTGGAAATATTCTGATTGCTTGATTCTCTCATGTTTTGGCGTATGTTGAACTATCATTAATCTCATTGATTTGTTTCCTTGTGAGGCCTTCATCACATGCACATGGACCACCGGAAATCTTAGGCGTGAATCCGTGACTTGGGCCTTGACCTCCGAGATTTCATCTTGACATCTGATGGAACCTTGTGCCCCTTGAGTTTTCAGAATTCTAAAGTTGAATTACCATTCGTCGACCATCCGCCAAGATGAATGGTATGGGAACTCCAAATATTTGGACTATATTGGACTATATTTGAGTTCTCAAATATTCGAATACTGGGAACTCGGCGGACATACCTCCCACCGAACTTCAACTACCTTGGCTCGACTTTGCTTGCCCAAGTGTTGAGAGGAGGGCGCCAAGGTGAGCAAGGAGAAAATTCACCCCCGCCCAACTTTTTGTAAGAGGAGTGGCCGACCAGGGTATTTAAGGAATGTTCGGCCCAACTTTTTTAGAAGGAAGCATCCGGCCACTTTTGCAAGGATACGCCAGGCTACTTTTGCAAGGATACTCCTGACTACTTTTGGAAAGGGAAGCACTCGGCAACATTTTTGAGAAGGCACCACGACCTTTGAAGAAAACACCTTGGCCGCATTTTCGAAAAGGAACCATGGCATTTGAAGGGAAAACCTCAACCACCTTTTTGAGAAAGCACTTCGGCCGCTAGGAATTCTCGGCTGCTAGGATTTTTTCTACCACTAGTAATTCTTTGGCTGCTAAGAATTCTCCGTCCATTAGGAACTCTTCGCCCGCTAGGAATTCTCCAGTCGCTAGGAATTCTCCAGCCGCTAGGAATTCTCACATACTAGGAATTCTTCAGCCGCTAGGAATTCTTCCTTGTCAAATTGGGTGAATTTTAACCACCCTAAAACACATAGCAACGGAAAGTGAAGCAAACAAAGGCAACATTGACCACAACAACGGCAACGATAACATCAGCCAAAATGAAGGAAAATTCCTCCATATCTACTTTACCTAATTCACCTAGACACAACTTCTCTTCACTCCCCTTCTCCCCCTGAAGAGAAAGGGTCGTCGGAGTCAAGAAATAGGTAATATCTTCATGGGAAAGAAAAATAGATTTTTTTCACTTACCCTCCCTCCCCCTTCCCTTGAAGAGGAGGGGAGGAGAGAACTTAAATTGCAAGGAGAACGCAAATACAGGTCACAAGAAAACCTAGGCTTTTATACCATGTCAAACAAAGTAGGGTAAATATTCAATTATGCTCATATATGCTCATATTATTATTCTTCTCCAATATGGGGGTATTTATATAAGTACAAAGATGTGTTAACCCTAAATAAAATAGGAAATATATCTAAATTACAATAGGAAATAAATCTCTATTACAATAGGACTAAATAATAATTGATAAGTAACCAAAATTCTAACTAAATAAGGAACCAAAATCCTAACTAAGTAAGGACTCGCCAACAGAGAGAGGGGGGTCTGCTGGTTGCTTTGGGGATGGGGGTGACCGGAAAGGGAAGAGGGGGAAAATGGAGGTTGGGTCTGGTGAGTTGATGAGAAAGGAAGAAAGATGAGGTGGTTTGTTAAGTCTAAAAAAGAATTTAAAAATTAGTTTTTATATTTAATTTGGATTTTAAAGTTTTTTTATAGCTAAAATTACTAAAACACACATGCCACGTCAGCACAATTAACGGTTTTGTTGATGAAAATTGACGGAAGTGGTAAAGTGGGAAGATTTTAACAATTTTTAGAGATTCTGGGGTTTAAGTGAGAAAATTTCATTTTCATGGGGTAAAGTGAAACCGAACTCCTGTTTCAGGGGTAAAATAGTAATTAACGACTACAAGTGATATTAGGCGAGGTCAAGTTCGACCAAAGGAGCTTGGGTGTAGGAGTTACTGCTCTTAACAACTACAAACCTCTTGCATCAAACTTGCCTCTAAAATTCTTTTTAATTTGAATTTGAGTGCTTTACCAAAGCCAACAGTGCCAAAGAGTTTTTATTGTTTATAGCCAAAATTTAATCCTTAATTTTAAACCAATCAATCAATAATATGTATAAGTATCAATAGCAAAATTATATCATGATTCTAGGTAAAAGTTTATTTCACACAAATGGGTTTTTGCTTCGTACCTTATTCAAGAAAGAAAAAAAAAAATCAACTACTATTTTTTTTCCCTACAGATATTTGTCCATAAGCGTTTCTTAATTAAAAGAGTTATCTTATATCTGCTCTTCTTCAGGAGCGGACAGAGATTCTGATAATAGTGAGCCAAACATGGTTTACAATTCACACCCCAAAAAAAAAAAAACAAAAAAAAAAAAATTATTTTTATGGGGGTCTGTGATAAGAAAATAGCTTTAAATATTTCCAAAGTGGCCATTATTATCTCAACATCTTTACCCCAACACTGTGGCCAGAAACATCGCATGTATCCTATCCATCCACTAGAAGGGAACAGGGATGAGCCTACCTGCATGGAGTACAACAAAATTTATGTTGTACCCATATTTTAAAGTGACGATCTAGATTGAAAACGACCCAAAACGATATAGATTGAAAACGACAGGATATGGTTAGAATCATTCCCTTTTCCAAAAGCTAAATTTAAACACTACGTTCTAGAAATGATGGTTATTTACTTATTAGTTACATGCTTAATTGCTTCGGTTTTTCTTGAAAATATAGTCAAATTTCACGTTGTGTTTTGAAAATTAAAGTAACTCACTCGTTATATTAGCATTTTAAACAAATATTTTTTGATTGAGTTCATATTAAGAACAGAGTGAAATGTAAAATATTGATTAGCAGAATGAGTAACTTTAATTTTGAAAAGCAATGTAAAAGTTGACCAGACTTTTAAACAGGATTAGAGCAATTAAGCCTTAGTTATATTTCTTGTGGATCAGAGCAACAGGAAGTTAAAAAATATCTTATTAGATGCACTGCATGTTGTCGGTAAGTGTTTTGGTCAACTTACTTCGTTATGATTGCATTTAATGCAGGAGCTGCTGAATTTTTGACATCTCAAGTTTGAGTTTGACACAAATACATTCACCCTAGCTAGGGCCCCCTTCAGAGACTAGCCAGTTGTACTCCTGTAACTTGTATTTAGACAATTGAGTTGGACCATATGTCACGGTATAGTTAAAGCTTTGATAAATATCATAAAGGCTTGTTTGGATGAAATTAATAAATTGAGAGATGATGTATTTGAGGGTCTATGTTGGAGGCTTTTGATCTTCTAACTCAAATGTTTACGAGTATTTATTCCTGCATCCGAGGATTTAGATTCATTCCCTCTTTCTCTAATATCTCTTATATCAACAAAAGAAAAACTAAAAAATTGAAAAATTGAAAAATTGAAAACCTTGAGAGCAACTCCAGCGAGGAGCCCAAGCCTCTGTCTGGGGGGTGTTTGGGCCAAAAAACTATTTCCAGCAACAAATTGAAGCCCGAGCGCAAGGTGGGACCCAGCAACCTGGGCTGGCCCAAGCTCCAGCCTGAGTTTTGGGGTTGATTTCATGAGCTACATGCGCATACTATAGTGCCGCTACACCACGTGTCGCACTGACTCTCCGATCGATTTTTTCTCCAATCCAATGGCAGCTAATTTTTGTGCAATAAAAAAAAAGAAAAAAATCGAAATTTTTTTAAACAAATACCAAAAAAGTACTGAATTTTTTTTTCTTTTATAAATACCAACAAATACTCTTCACCTTTAACACCAAATCCTCATACATTTTCTTCTCCTTCTACTATTATTCACTTTCTACTCCATATTTTTTTTTCACTTTCAAGTTTTATTTTTCTCTATCATATTATGGCTTCTTCTATTGAAAACGGAGGGGCGTGGAGCATGATAGCTTATCCGAAAATTTGAAATTTGAAACCAAAAATCTTATCTGAAAATTTTATCCGATTATGAGATATGAATAGTATTGACACGTAGGAACCCAAAAATCTTATCCGAAAATATTATCCAATTTAATTATTGAGGTAAAAAAACCTTGTTAAAAAAACAAAAAAATGAATATTAATTGCCCTTTGCTATGGCAACGGATAGAAACACACAATACTATTTGCAAGGGCAACCACTATTTACGTGAATAGTGCCTGCCCTAGCCCCCCTTGCTATGACAAGGGGCAAATGGGTGGAGTTGCTTTGACAACAAAACAAATTCGAAAGGTCCACTAGTCACGGTCTAATCTCCTCTCCCATTGAAAGTGTAAAAATATGCAGGGTTTGCCTGATGCCTGGGCACCGCTGCCTACCACAATAAGCCTTGAATCAAAGGGGTCCAAAAAAAAAATTACTGTATCATTGTTCAAACGCATATTTTCAGTGATTTCTTGGGAGTAAAAAAAAATTATTAATGACCCAAATAAAAATCACTTAAAGTTCTTTAAGAACACAAAGACCCCGCATTTAAAAATTGAACGTTAAAAAGTTATTAGTATGCATTGGAAAGACAAACATCCAATTAATGCCACAATTTACTTTAAGGCTGTGTTTAGTAGGCCTCAATGGACTAGACAGGGTTAAATAACATTTGAAACCCATGTCCATTAACAAAGGGGAACAACTTAAATGAGATTATATAGTCTAACAGTACAAAAAAAAAACCCTCACTCGCTCGTCCAGTATAACGAGGTTGAAATATGGCTCGCAAAATAGCGAGCTCACATAATAGTGAGGTTGAAATATGGCTCGCAAAATAGCGAACTCACAGAATAGTGAGGTTGAAACCATCACTGTCAAGGAGAAAATCAACCACCACCAATTCAAACCCAATGGAACCACACAGGCGGTCTCCCCTAAAAATAATCATTTATTTTTTTTCTTATGAAGATGGAATCATAAACTGTGGGAATCGTAAACACAAATACACAACTCATAGTAGATCCGAACCAGAGAAAAAGAGAGAAATGCAGGGGGAAAAAAGGAGAAACGAAGGGAAAAAAACAAGAGAAATGCAAGAGATAGGAAGAAGAAGAGAGAAAAGGAAGAAAATAATTGCCGGAGGAAAAGAAGAAAAAAAAAAAGACAGAGAGAGAGATGAAGGAACTGGCATGGAAGAAGAAAAAGAGGAAAAAGGAAAGGGAAGAGAGAGGAAAAGTGCGGAAGAGAAGAGTGAACTCGGAAGAAGAAAATGAGAAAAAAGAAAGGGAAAAGAAGGAGAAATTGGGGAAAAAGTGTAGGGTGTGAGATCGAAAGGGAGAGAGAACAAAAGAAAGTGAGTCTTCACTAATTAAATTTAAATAATTATTTTTTAGTCCGGCACATCACCAAACATAGGTCTTCACTATTTTTACAATTCAACTTCTTAATCCGACGGAACACCAAACGTAAGTCAATATTTAATCCAGCTTAGGCCAATCTGAGCTAATCCAAGATAGTCTCAGGATTTAGTCTAGTCCATGACAATCCGCCGTACTTAACAACCCCCAAGAGACTTTTTTTGCCTCTTAATACAAATGATACTCTAAACTACAAGGGGAAGGGGTTTCTTACTCACACACACACACACACACACACACACACTATTAGGGTTTCATGGGGGTTCGAAACTAAGACAATTAGTCTTCAAGTTAAGGCCTGTTTTTCACTGGGCTAGACCTCATTGGCCAAAATGGTTAGTTCTTCTAGTTTGATGGGGTTTTTTTTCTTGTCAATGATTTGATGGCTTCTCCAAGTTTGTGAAATCAAAGGGAACGCATTATGTTTGGGTCAAAATTAACTTGGGTCAATTCAATGGCTATGAATAAAAATAGAATACATTGGCCCATAATCTTCCTAGTCCAAAGAAAAGAATTGCACTACATACCAAATTAAAGGCCTAAGGGAATGGCCAAAAAGTGGTCATGTGGGCAAAATACGAAGTCAGAAACACCGTTCCCTCCATTTCTCACGTGGGTTAGCTTGCAAAATTTAATTAGGTGAGAGCATTAAATGCTACTCAGAACACTGCCTAAAGGAAAAATTAAATCCCTTTTAAATTGCTTGGTTTTAGCTCGACTTCATTATTTCAAAGTGTTCACTCGTTTTGATTTAGTCCTATGATGGTAGGGTAAAGTTTCTCATTGGCTTGAGAACCATTCGTGGTCAACAAATCAACTTTCTTTGATGTGTGAGCGTGCCACTGTTAGTAGTTAAAAACACTATCAGACTTATGAAAAATAGATAACCTACACCCCAAGTTACTGACTTTAAACAAGTGATTGTGAATTTGGGTGAGGAATATCTCCCAAGTAAGTTCTTTTCTTGCCTCAGACTAGTGAGGACTTCACAGTTTCTCACTTAAATTGGTAGTTCTAGCCAAAATGAATGAATCAAGCTGTTTTAAGGAAAACTGTCTTTTACACAACTTTAAAACAAAAAGGAACTGCCATGTTTGAAAGGACAACAAAACATTGGGCTTCGATTTCTACTTGAATTGTGGCCCGTGACTCAGGTTGGATTGGATGTATCTATGCTAGATTTAAATGTCAGCACCTTTAACTGATGAGGTTCAGCTGGAAATCGATACCAATGTTGATATTGGTAGAGCTTTAATATATTCTAGACATGGGGAGGCGTGCTGGATGGGCAGAATTGAGATTTCTTCACCGACGAGGCGGAAGTGGTCGGATTGGTGATTGCTAACCTTGAGCTGAACTACAGTACCTGTTCTGTTTGATTATGAATCATCCAAAAGCTATTTTGGCAATTCTGATAAATCAAGACATCTTTGTAAATTTGTTGAGGTTTTCATATTATGAAAAACCTGAGTTATGCTTGATTTGGCCTATGCTTAACCAAATTTGTAACGAAAGAAGTCTCGTTTCTTTTGTGAACTGTTTCTTTTCGTTGAATTAAAGTTAGAAACATGAGTTCTGGCTTATCTGTCTTTTATAAACCGAAGAGTTTGGTTGCTTCAGAGTCCGAAGGCTTTTTGAGATCAAATGATCCTATTTTGAATTTGTCAGTATGACTTCAGACTTTTGGTTTTGATTGAATTTTTGGTTGTCTTTAACCTTATTCACCTCCTCTCATATTTATAGAGAATCTAAATGAGGGTTTAATCTTTAATATCTTGAGGGTAGATCTTTTGGAAGGATTTTCCTTTTCCAACGCAAATAGAGGGAGTTTATTATTTTAACAAAAAACCAACCAAAAACCCATCAATAGTCAATTTATATGATGGTTTATTTGCTTTTCTGACGAAAAACTTCCTTGTCTCATGTTTATTTCTTGTAAACACCGCCTGCTTTGATGGAGAACCCTCACGAGTATAGAAAGGAAACTTTTGGCCCTCCCTTTCTAGCATTTTAAATGGTTATGAGTGTTCTTCTGATTAACCCCTTTTTTTTTTATTTCCCATCCCTTCCTCTGCCCCATTTGAAAACTTTGACTTTCAGAGTCACATGGGCTTTCTTCTGAGAAAAAGATCTTCTAAAATATCTGCTGACTTGAAATCTGAAATTGAGATCGATGATGATGATCAAATTTTTGTGTCTTTGGAGAGATTTGAAATTGGTCCTAATCTTAACATCAATTAGAAACTGACTTATCCAAATTAAATCACCATTTAATGGCAATTCATCTTTAATATGTGATTTTAATTCTTGCTAATTGTTTTACAAAGGTCCGAGCCACTGAAACCATCTGGGCTTGATTTCTAACTTCAATAAACAAAAGCCCAAGCTCCTGTTTTTGGCATGGGCCAATAATCAATTGGGATGGCGAGTGTATTTTAGGCCCAAACACAAAGCAAATCCATGATATAAGAGGCTATAAATTGATCAATCTCTCAAACATATATCAAATTGATCAACTTGCTCCCAAGTTTCTCAAATATTTTTTGTGCTTTCATTCATTGGTTTCCAGTAGACAACTGTGAAATCATTGTTTTATTTTTGCTCTTTCTTCTTATTTGGTATGATTTTCAGTTGAAGTTCGATTCTAACTGTGCTCACTTAAGTTTCAATGTAGTTTTATGTCGACTAGTCCGATTTGGAGACACTTCAGTTCGACTAGCATGTATTTACCTGTATTTTCAATTTGATCACACTTCTTTAACTTATATTGTCATTTCAGACTCGATCCCATGTCAAGTACTAGAAGTTCATTCAGTATCAATACATTTATAACATTTTGTTTGTGAAATTCTTACGTCATGCAAGTCTAATATTGAAGTCCTTAATCAATCTAGGCATAGAAAAGAATCAATTCATGCTAGTTCCTCGCTTGGGTACAATGTCTTGCAAAAAAAGCAACGATTTCTTAAGGTATGACTTCTGTTTCATTTATGTCAGATTTACATTATTTCTATTGGGCTTAACTGTACAAATAGTGCCATTGTTTGAAGAAATTTCTCACAGGAGAATATTCGCGAGACATTTTTCCACCATTTAAGGTTCCTTTTCTTTCTTTTTCTCTGGTTCCTGTAAAATAAATCTAGGTCAACGGAACACACTCAGGAGGTGTTGGCCAAAGGCCCTCCAATACCTAAGTCACTTAACTGATCTTGAAAAAGATGCACAGTTAACAGAAAAGGTAGGAGTTTTATCTCACGGGGAGTGCCGGGTGATCTTAGCTGTGTGTGGTGGTCAGAGCTGTGTGAGAGAGAGGAGAGGAGAGTGGCGTGAGAGAGAGGAAGAGAGAGGAGTTTGGCTAGGATTTCAGAATTACCTCATATGTGTTGTGTAGCCATGTATTTATAGACTACTTGTAGGCTAGAGTTTGAAGAAGAATCCTTATTTAATTCTGATTATTCTTATCGAAAAAAGATGATAGGAATTAATCAAATAGATTTGCTAGAAATCGGATCCTTGATTTAGGAGATATTCCTATCTTAAATATAAAAAAATTCCCTAATTAAATATTTAATTAGGGTAATGAGTTGACCTAAGGAATATTCCTTTTTCCATGTGTCATCTTCTTATTGGTCGCCAAAGTATATGTTCCCACAAATAGCCCCCCAACTTCTGCGTCTGACAAGGAAAGTCAATCTATTAAGGCTTTTCCTTTTGCGGATCAGCTGGACAAGTTCCTTTTTTCTCCTTTTATTTTTTCTTCAACCAGCAATTAGGGCTTTGACTTGTGAATTTTCCTTTTGTAGCTTTTCCCCATCATGTGAAGCCAATCTTCCAAGTCGCAAGTGCCCATCTATTTGTGGGGTGGCTCCAAGGTGTATAAGAGAAGATTCGTGGCAAACTTGCATTAAATCAAGACCAAGGCTCAGTTCCAAAAGTGGCGTGCCACCTTTGCTTCTGCCATACAGGATAACGTGTATGTGTGAAACCCTATATTTTTAATATATAATTATCTTAGTTAAATATATATTAGTATGTGTAATTATCTTGGTACGTATATGAAAATATTATTGTTATACTAATTATTATAATAATACTTATATATTTATATCTTATTACATAAATATCTTATTTTATTATATATGGATATGTATTAATAGACCTTGTTAGTTGTCTTTGTCAATTCATAGGCCTTGTACGTGTCAAAGTGAAAACCATGTTAAGTAGCAAGGTTAGCCAACTCACCAAAGAGAAAAGGATATGATTGGAGGAGTTGGAAGAATCACAAAGACATTCTTCCTTATCTGCTATATATATATATATATTACTTGGTTAGGAAGTATAATCAACCGCCATTACACTATCCAATAGGAAGTGTTCTACTGCCGACTTATTTCCTTATATATAGGACATTATGTGCATAGCAAATGAACCAAGAGAGAGAGAGAGAGAGAGAGAGAGAGAAGAAGAAGAAAGAGTGGTGGTGAAACTCTTAGAGCTTGGTTTAAGTGATAGTACATGAAGATAGGTAAATGGGTTGTCTTGCCAATTTATTTTAAGAGCTCTCATTATCGAGGTGAGTGGTTTATGTAATGTGTTCTAAAAGTTCTTATTTTGTGATAAAATATAAAAACCATGAATTATCGTGGATTTGTTCTATTTACAAATATCTCTCTATTTCAAGTCAAGCATGTCTAATTTGGTGCAACCTTTCATACTATGTATATATATTGACTGGAATATTTGTGAAGTATGTATTATTCATGGAACATGAGAACTTCAATGTTGAGGTATCTGAGGGATAGATGTACCACACGGGGACATAGGGCAGTAAGGCCAGTAGGGGTCACGTGGTTGGTTACATGCTATGAATGATAACTGAGATATGAAGGGATGATGTGATATGATCTGGACTGGTGTATCTTTTCATGATATTTTCTAGAGTGGGTAAAACGGCATTGCTTGACTGGCATATTACATAATCTACTCACTGAGCAGTGGTTGCTCATCCCTCACTCTATTTAATTTTTCAGATGAATTAGTGGGCAAGACGAGGACTAAATCGATTGAGGCTGAATTAGATGAGAGTAGTAGAACTTTATTTATTTAATGTAAAGTTATAAGATTTTGGATCTATTTTTATAAGAGCAGTTTATTTTAAACCAAATGTTTCGGCTTTCTATTTATTTTATTTTAGTTTTTATTTTCTTTACTCACGCACTGGGCGCGGGATTTCCACCGACCCCCAGTGTCCGAGGCGTGACAGTATGTTAGGTTGGCGGGGCCTTTAACGAATGATGTGGCTTGTACGAACTTGAATGATCTGAATGCGAGGTTCTTCACATTTCAATTCTACTTCTCTTTCGGCTTCCGATTCCTGATGTCAAGGTTCTTCAAAAGGGTATTTCATACCATGGAGAGTACTTCTAGTCAATGTACCTTGAACGTCTATTGGGCGGTCATTTTCTTTGACAACCTAAATCGCTTCCTCAAGCTGAGTTTAGCCTTGTAAGAGGTTTTCTACTTCTATGAGGAGAGACGTTGTGAGAAATATGCCCAACTTTGTGCGCGCAAGGATGAGCTATTCGATAGCCTTAGCAGCGGTGATCATGTGTGGAGTACTGATGTGCTAGAGGTCAACAAAAAGTGGGAAGGCGAGGCAAAGGACGGTTCACGAGTTCCCATCACATACTGCCTTGGTATGTCACGATACGTTGATTTGCTTTAATTTCATTTGAATTCTTTAATTTGTGGCTAATTGTCTTTTTCTTGCAGAGGATGATGTCAGCAAAAAGCTCAATCTCGACCTGGACATGGCTAAGTTTGGTCAAGCCATGGACATCCCTACCAAGTTTCATGAATGACCTTGGCTGTTGAGTGAGTATCGAATGAAAGTAGGTGGTCTCTCCCCAGCTAGGGATATTGAGAGGTGGAAGTTGCACGGTCCTAACTCAGATGACCTGCCTGGCAAACAGAAGGAGTCCTCGATCGAACTCTCTAGAAAGAGGAAAATTGCTCCTAAGCCTTCCAAAGACGAGGCTATGACCTTGCAAGCAAGAGATGTGTCTCCATTAAGAAGGAAGCCGAGACTTCCTTCCCTGTGATAAAGTCTTCTTCGAAAGAAGTCTTGTCTGCTGAGAAGACTCAAGTGAGAGTTGCTCATTCGTCATCTGCCAGGGTCAACCACCTCGTAGGCGTGGACATCAAGAAGATTGGTGGCATGTAGAACATTTGGGACATTCTGCTCAAGTCTTCAACTGAAAAGCTCTAAACTTGTGATATGCTCTGCAAAGACACCTACCCCATGTCTAGTTCGTTTGCTGAGAAGCAGAGGGATGTTGACTTTCCTTATAGGAGTTCAAGTCGTCTACATCAATCAAGGGATGGGAATTGAACCGGGAAGGCTACTCCTCTACCTGACAAGCGCATGTCATCTGTCGAACCATGAGCAATCAAGCATGTAGCTGATTCAATGTCGTTGACTCCCTTGGAGGCAAGGATGGCTACTGTTAAGAAGGCCAGGGAGTGCTCTGCTCAAGTGAAAGATCTTTCAGCACGAACCATCGGTCCAAAGATTGATAAGCCTAGCTCTGCTAGGGATGCCTGCGTGTTTGATCTGCTCAAGATGAACTTTCTATTGAGCTCGTCTACTTGCGCCAAACTGGTTGACCAAATACACCAGACGGAGCCTTTCTTTGGAGAAGCAGAATGAAGTGACTCTAGCATTGCTTCAAAAAGCATACTGACATGACATGTAGTTATGACAAGCTACTGGCCAAGTTCGACGCTACCTTGATGCTACTGAAATATCCAATTCCGAGGTCGTCACGGATGCATACAAGCTAGTCTACTTGGATTACAAGAGTACACTCACTCCTTGTCATCCTATTGAAAATAGAGACGTCGAGCTGCTTTGCTTAAGATGAGTACATTAATGCTATGGACATGGAGGCAGCCAAAGAGTAGATGGCTGATGAGCTTGTAGTTGATGAAGATGACACCAAGAAGGGCACAGTAGGTGAAGTGGCAGCTAAGGTCGTAAGGCGGTAGCTGGAGCTATTGAGCAGCGATCGCAGTTCCTGAGCAGGTGACCGCCATTTATGAGCAAGTGATTGAGCAAGATGGAGCCGCGGAGGGCCCAGCTGATCGACGATTTAAAATTGAGAAGGTTGCTGATCAATAGTCAAATGGTGGAGTCGCACAGTAGATGAAGACTCATTTATCATTTAATACTTTGTAGTTTGCTTTTTTTTTTTTCAATAATTAGTCTCGATTGACCATCTTCTTTTTGTTGAACTCTAGCAAGTCAGTTACTTTGCTATATAAATTTTAGTTATTTTACCAAAATTTGGGTTGGGTCTTGTGAACTGCTTGAGTAACCTGCTAGCGCCTTGATTGGGCATCTCCTTTAGGATGCTTAAATGTTTGTTTGCATTTCCCTTAGGATGCTTCTGGATATTGTTCCGCGTCTCCCTTAGGATGCTTTTTGGCAGTTTTCGTACGTCTCCATTATGATGATTTTGGCAATTTCCTTGCATGTCCCTTAGAATGCTTTTGGATTATGGCATGCGTTTGCCTTAGCACGCTTTTGTCATGGGTCTCCCTTAGGAAGCTTTTGGCAATTGGCATGCGTCTCCTTCATGATGCATTTGGACGGTGACTTGCGTCTCCCTTAGAAAGCTTTGACAGTTGTCTTGCGTCTCTCTTAGGACGCTTTTTGGATGGTTGTATGTATGCATCTCCCTTAGGACACTTTTGGATTTGACCTCGAACACTTCATTGAATGAAAACTCAAACTTGTATTGATGTTTGTTGTGATAACATCGTTTTATTGAATGGAAACAAATGGATGAACAACTTAAAAAAATATCGGAAGTAGCTTTTTCTTCAACTACGGTAGAGATGGCTCGGTTGCCTACTAAGGACCATGTTGGTAAGCAAATGCTTCACAGGTAGTACCTTCGAAGGTGATGGGCATTCCAATGTCTTGGAATTTCTTTTCTCTCAAGGGTGTCAAGTGTATAGCTCCATTTGCCTCCAGAACGACTAATCATGTAAGGACCTTCCCAACCGGTTTTCATCTTCGCCGATCCTTGCCTTTGTGCTAAAATGAAAGATTTTCTAAGCACAATGTCCCACGTTGGAATTGTCTAACTTTGGCTCTCTTGTTATAGTAAGACACCAACTGCTACTAATAAGCTGCTACTCGAACAATGGTAATTTCTCGTTCTTCTTCAAGCAGGTCAAGGTTGACCTTCATCTGCTCGCAGTTCTAATCAATGTTGCCCATCTCAATACTCATGGATGGACCAATGATATGCGGGGGAATGATTGCTTCAGTTCCTTAAGCTAAGGAAAATGGATTTCACCAGTTGATATTCTTTTGGTAATGTAATAAGCTCATATAACTCTAGGCAGCTTATCGACCCACTTTCCCTAGGCATCTTCCAATCTTTTCTTTAGGCAGTCCAATACGATCTTGTTGGATGCTTCTGTTTGGCCATTACCTTGTTGATATCTCAGAGTTGATAAATGTTGTTTGATGCCATACTTCGCAAAGAATGCAATGATCTGCTTGCCAATAAACTGCGCTCCGCTATCAATAACCAGTAACTATAAGCAGTCAAACTGGCAGATGATGTTATTCTAGAGGAATCACCCTATGTTGGCTTCTTTAGTAGAGGACATAGCTTCGACCTTGATCAATTTAGTAAAGTAGCCGGTGGCCACGATCATCATGTCCTCCTTAGCAGGAGCCGACGACGTAGGACCCACTAAGTCTATAGCACACTGCATGAATTGCCATGGGTTCTTTTGCAGGTAGTATACTTAGATAGGTAGACTTAGGATCGGCTTGGAGCGTTGGCATCGATCACCACTTTTGACATACTTCATTGAGTCATGGGGCATGGTAGGCCAAAAGTAGCCTATGTTGAGAGTCTTCTGGTGAGTGACTTACCCCTAGCGTGATTTCCGCATTTCCCATCGTGGATTTTGCATAGCACTTCAAGGGTTTGCATGTACTATATGCATATGAGGTGAGGACCAGAATATGTTCTGCGAACAAGGTTGTTGTCCTACATGTAGTATGTCGTGGATTTCTACTGGATCTTTCTGGCTTTGGACTTCTCTCTTGGAAAATTTTCGTTCACCAAGTAGTCGATAATAGGGTCTTGCCAACTAGGGTCCTCATCGACCTGCTTTAGGTCCAGCTGCTCTGCCTCATCAATGCTTGGCTAATCAATGTGCTCGACTAGAATTGAACGTCTAAACTGAGTGTCCAGCGCTGATCCTAGGCTTGTCATTGTATCTTCATGAGTCTTCTCTGCCCGACAAACTTGTTGGATGGTGAAGGTAGGGAATGGCTTGAAAAGCTCTTGGACTTTGTCAACGTATTGGACCATCCTTAGGTGTTTCTTCATGTACTCCTCTTAAACTTGATTCGTGATCAACTTGGAATCCGAATAAACGGCCAGCCTTTTGATTGACAGACTTTTGCTAAGCGTAGCCCAACGAGCAATGCCTGGTACTCTGGTTCGTTGTTTAAGGTTGGAAAGCCTAGTGTGATGGCTTGCTCCAACAAAGTTTCGTACGCGGTGATTATGATAATGCCTGCTTCATCTTCATTGTGATTTGACGCTCCGTCTACGCGCAATCGCCACTTGTCATTCTCGCTCGCTTCCCTAACTTTCTTTATTTTTTTTGACCAGCTTCCCTTCTTCGACTGATGAAGTGAATTATGCAATGAAATCTGCTAAAGCTTGGACTTTTATAATAGTCTTCACCCAGTAGAGGAGGTTATACTAACTGAGTTCGATAACCCATTTCATGAGTCTCTAAGAAGATCGGGACTATGAAGAATCAATCTCAAAGGAAATTTTGTCATGAGGATGATCTGGTGAGCTTCTTAGTAGGGTCTTAACTTTCTTGTCGAAACTACAGAGGCTAAAATGAGCTTCCCTATTTGTGGGGAGCAAGTCTCTGCACCGAGGAGAACTTTTAACTTGTAGAATGCCAGATGTTGGGCCCCTAACTCTTCTCGGATGAGAGCTGAGCTGACGACTGAGTCGGATATCGTCATGTAGGCGAACAGGTCCTCTCATAGCAGGGGCTTTGAAAATAGGGGAGGTGAAGTAAGGTATGCTTTCAAGTCTTGGAAGGCTGCTTTACACTCTTCATCCTACTCGGTCCCTTTATCATTTCTTCAAGGCTTTGAAGAATGGTCTGCACTTGTCGATGGATCTTATAACAAATCGATTGAGAGTGGTTGCTCGACCCGCCAGACTTTGTATCTCTTTCATTGTGGTAGACAACTTCATGTTGAGGATGACCTTAATTTGATTGGGATGCACTTCGATGCCTCTTTGGGTAACTAAGTATCCTAAAAATGGGCTAGATCAGACTCAAAATGTGCACTTACTCATATTCAACTTCATGCGGAGCTTTGACTAGCATGTCAACTACATAGACCTCCAGATAAGTCTCCAAATGTTCTTGATGTGATTTACCCATTGAGGAGCTTTGACCAGCATGTCATCTCCATAGTCTTGCCGATCTGCTCCTTGAAAATCTTGTTCACAAGCCTCTGGTAGGTTGCTCTTACATTCTTCAGCCTAGAGGACATCACTTTATAGCAGTAGGTACCTCTTTCTATTAAGATCTTCGCCTTGTCATTTTTGTGCATCATGATTTGATTGTCGCTAGAGTAGGCATCCATGAAGTTGAGCAACTGGTTACCATAAGTTGAATGTACAAGATGATTAATTCTTGGTAATGAAAAGTTGTCTTTTTGGCACACGCTCCACTTGCCTTGGTCTTTCTTTGCCACCAAAACAACATTGGACAACTACTCTGCATATGAGACTTCTTCAATGAAGTCGGCAGCTAGGTGCTTGTCAATCTCGGCTTCAATGATTGCAATCGCTCGTGAGTGAAGTTGTGTCTTTTCTGCACCACTAGTTTGCTGGCTGGGTTGACATGTAGCCTTTGGCAAATGATCTAGGAGTCTATTCCAGGCATGTCAGACGGTGACCATACGAACACATCTTTGTTGCTCTAGAGGAAGGTGGTTAGCTGCACCTTTTCTTTTGGGCTTAGGCGCGAGCCGATTTGAGCTTTTCTTTTTGGCTTGTCCAAATCAAGGGGTACTAACTCAACGTCCTCTTCGGACTTCCATCCTTTTCAGGAAAAGCCTCGGACTGATTCCCTTGTCTTAGTCCTCGCACTGATTCATATTGGGGATGGATATTCCATTTCCTTTCAGATCCGCTCATCTATTAGGAACGAGATTTACCTCATCCCCTGTTTAGTTTGTCCGGCTTATCGGTATGAATTGTGCTTGCTTGCTTTTCTTTATCCCACGGGCTAAGCATCTTCTCGCCATCGCCTGATCACTGTTAATTTGCCTGACACCACCCCCAGGAATCGGGTAGAGGATTTTTTGATGTAAGGGGAGACTTCATCAATGATCATGAATGTATATGAGTAGATTATAAATGGAGAATTTAGATCAAGCTCTATTTTCCCCACGGTGACTGTGGTCTCCCCATTGAAGCCAGTCAGTGACCTAGCTAACTTATTGATCTTATTCTATATGCCCATATGTAGGACAACCAAAAGTTGCAAGATGTTGGCTACGCTTCCCTCGTCCACATGAAGTCATTCGATCACGGCCTAAAAAATCTAGATGTTGATGACGAGGGCCTCATTGTGCCGCAGATCAAGCCCAATCAAGTCTTTCTTCTATAAGCGGATCACAAGATAATCTTCTATTGCTGGGCAGCTAGTTAAGAGTTATGAGACCATAGTTGCATGCTTAATCTTCCTCTTCATTTCCTTGTTGGTCAGCCCGGACTCCTTGGAGTTGGCTAGGATTGTGTTAATCCTTATGACCTTTTGAGTTAGTTCCTTGACTGCATTGTGGTCCTCAATCTACTGGATAGCCTTCTTTCCCACAAACTCCGTACAATGGCCCTTCTCTTACCATCTCTTCGAGGTGCTTTTTCCAGGCATACCAATCATTTATATAATGCATGTGCATCCCATGGAAGGCACCATACCTGTTGGTATCCCTCTTAGTTGGATCTCCTTTCAAGGATGGTGGTCTCTTTTACTAGGGTTTATCTTTCACTTAGGCCAAGATTTGATGTATTGGGACGGAGAACTTAGAGTAAATCTCATTTGTTGGGGCACTTCCTTCTGGTTGCGAGTTGCGCTTTCTCTCATGGTTCCTGTTGCTGGCTTTATCACCCTCATGTGCTTCCATAAGTGGTTGGTTGGCTTGCTTGGCACACTTTTTTTAGCTACGATCCGATAGTCATCCCAAAGCGTATAGCGTTATGTAATAAGGAAGACCTTTGCCAAAGGCTGGTTGGGAGAAATGGTCAGCTCGCGGTTTAGGTCGTGCTCGGCTAGTAAATCCTTCTTGAAAGCAGAAGATGCAATCCGATCGTCACATCCTACAATGTTAGCTTTTTTCACCTTGAATCTCTTTATATAGTCTTGAAGAGACTCATCATGCTTCTTACGTAGGTTGAATAGGTGGTCAGATCGCCAAGTAAGAGGTGTACTCCTTTGTGAAGACGAGTGCTAACTTTTTAAAGTTGCTGGCTGACCTAGGCAGTAAGGTATGGAACCAGTCTTGAGCTACTCCTCACAAGGTAATTACAAATACCATACATATCGGTTGTCCTCAGGATTGGAATCCCCTTTGAATGCGTGAAAGATGGCGTTGTGAATCGCCTTGCAGGGACTGCCTGCTCGATCTCATTAGTGAATGGAGTGGAACTCACTTGGTCTATCTCCTTGCGCAGGGCATCCCCAAAGTCTCTTCCATCCTTTAAGTCTCGAAGTCGGTCATTCACGAGCTTCTCGACATCTTCTATTCGCAAGGCTAGTGGCTCAAGTTGGTGTCTTCCATGACACTGGCATCTCTGATTGACCTCCTCATTGGGTCTCGGGGGATGATATCCTAGGTTGTCCTGTGTACGCAGTGTATTGGTGGACTGAGCTTGCCAGGAATTCTTTATGGCTTGTTGCCAGGAATTGGCTCTTCCAGAACGAGCCGGTGAGCATCTTTCTTCATGTATCTCATGAGAAGGATTGCAAGGTTGATCTCCTTGGGAGCCTAATCTCGCATGAATGCTTCTTTATAAGCCCAAACCTCTCGTGCACATTGGTCCTGGGACCTAGCCTCGAATGGAGATTTGATCTACTTGGGCTAAAGCTCACTAATGCTTGTGACATGCCAGCGTGCTGGGCAGTGTGTTCTTGTCCTCTTCCTAGTCTTCTGGTTCCTGTTCGACCTACCTGGTACCTCTCAAACTGCCTACTGGTGAGTTCCTCCGTCCTTCTTTCTTACCATTGGATCCAAGGCCAAGGTCTCAGACTAAGTCAATCTGCCTGAGGAGCTATCTAACCAGGTTATTTTGGTCATCTACTACTGAGGTCTGCTATACTGCATGGATCAAGATGAGAGAATTGTGTGGAGCCTAATTGCACGCAGGCTAGGGTTTCATTGGAGGTGTGCGTGGGAGCATAGGTCAAACACGATGGCAAATGAGGGAATGTTTGTAGTTGTTCCACAACAGAGCCAAAATTTGCAGCGGTGCCAAGATGGCTATGACTGGCAGTTGCTACATCATGCGAGATGTGCCCCTAGTCCAATCGCAAAGCTATGAGGGAGGTGGCTGCTAAAGCCGGTTGCTAGCCTTTGTTGTAGCAAGGTGGTGCTGGTCGCGAGGCCGCAAGGAGGCGTGTGGAAAGTGGTGGCACAGTGCACTTGGCTACAGAATATTCTCCCACGTGTCATCTTCTTATTGATCACCAAAGTATATGTTCCCACAGCCACGCCTATAAATACACCAAGCACACTTGAGCCCACTCGACAGCCTGAGTAATTTTTCTTTTATTTTAGGCTTAACTGTTGTTGATGAACTATCATTCAAATCTCTAGTTCGCTTTTGAATTTTATGTTTTTTTTTTTTCACTTGAACTTAACTTTCATGTTTGACAATCCCACTTCCTTCAATTTTGTTAAGGAAACTGTTAATTTGTTGACGTGGAACAAGTAAGCCTCATTTTTGAATTACTTGTGAGCTTTGTCACGTGGATAAATAAATTATATATATATATATATATACAAAATTTTCTTTTTGGAAAAATGTTAAAACAAAAAACAAAAAATAAAAAAATAAAACCAAACTCCACTCTAAATTTGTATTTTTGACTATTTTTGAAAAATATATATTATTTGTTTACCACGTGAACTGATAAAAATGACCTCGTAAAGTGACCTTTAGAATTTCATGTGGTCTTATTTGATGGCCTTTTGGATGGAAAGTGAATGTGTACATTATCACTTGTTTATAAGTCTAGATGGTTTATCGTAATTTTTCTTTGTTTATTTTAGGACTCAAGATCCGACATTGGAAAAATAGCATATACTAATGATTTAAGACATCATGGGCACCCTTCAATTACAAGTTGATTTTTAGGGGCAAGTTCTACCCATGGATTCTTAACAGTTTGGATGGTAAATCCACAAAAGTGAAAATTTTCAAGTGTCATTTGTGCAATTTCCCCTACTTTAACTATGGTGCCAGTGGCAGAGTCAATGGGGTCAGACGACCCTATGGCAGCCCTAAAAATGGCTTGGAGGTCCCTTGTTGGCCCTTGGAAACCATGGGAGACGACCTCATGGAGAAGAAGATGCAAGCTGCGACGGAGAAGAAAGAGGGAGGAAGAAGAAGAAGACAGTGATTGATAGGGAGAAGAAAGAAGGCACAGCACAAACACAAATATATTTAAAAAAAATTAAAAATTTAAAAAAGGAAGAGATGTGTTAAGGGTTTTTTTAAATATTTTTATAATTCTGTTGAGTAGACCTATAAATACTAAAAGTATACATAAATAAAGTAAAGATATCATTTATCCTTTGAATTGAAAAGGAGCTTTAGGTCAAGGGTTCACACCCATTGTGCTCTTTTTTTTTGTAATATTCCAGATATTTTATTATTTGGGTGGGTTTATTTATTTTTTGGGTTATTTTTAGGTGTGTGTATTTATTATTTGGGTTGGTGTTATTATTTTGATAATATTTATGGTTTACATAATACATATATGGGCTTGATTTATTGAATAATGTTTTTGTTAATTGTAATAAGTTTGGTGTGTTTTTGTAATTTTTTTAGCATTGTTTTCCTCTTAAAAAAAAAATCAGAACTTTAACACTATAACCTTATAAGATAACAATTCTGAATCCGCCACCGCATAGTGTTAGCCGTTAATAAACATGAAGTACAAAGTCTATAATCCAATGGTTGATGAAAATTGCATAGATATACATGGAGAGTATATATTACATATGTAATATCTATGCCTATGTAAGCCAGATGGATAAAGATAAAAAATAGAAAAAAGACAAAGTTTCAAATATATGACCCTGCACAATGAACCCATGAATAGTCATTGTATTAATTCGATAAAATAAGTTTTGGTTGGGTGAATCAAGACAGAGACAAAAAGTGGGGTTTGACGGAGACAACGGCTATAGCTCCATCTAGCCACCTAACCTACTTCAAATCTGCCCGGTTACTATTTCTCCTCCATTATTTATATTATTTCCCTTCCTATCATTTTCCTTCACGCTCACTCCTCTTGAATCCTCTTGTTCTATATCAGAATATAAGATCTTGGGCTTCATTTCGAATTAATTTGGGTTGGATGCTCCAATTCTATCAGCGTCTGCACGGCTACACATTGATAGTGTTTTATTTGGCTTTGATGCAAAGCGTATGTTTTGATGTTGCTAACATGGATGACGAGGACGATGGCTGAGAGTTGGACTATGCAGCAACAACGATAGTATTGCTGTGGTCAGAGATTGATGTTCAAGTACTTTAGCATCATATCAGTCATGATTCTAACAATTTTGACTCTGTTCCTTGTGGTACTGCCTCTGGTTTTGCCACCACTGCCGCCGCCACCGTTAGTACTTCTTTTTGTTCCGGTTCTGATCATGGCTGTTCTCGTTTTAGTGGCGCTTTCTCCTTTGCCGCGAGTTCCAGGTCATATGGCCGCCGTTTCTGTTTTGATATGAGTATTAATGAAGCAGCTTTCTTCAACTTTTCGTTTGTCTGGAGGTTCGGCCAAGCTCCCCCATTACTCTCTCTTTTTATTTTTATTTTTTGTAAATATATTAACGTGAGATTGGAACTTCTTTTTTTTCTTTTTTTTGGTTGTGGATTCTGTACCTGTGAATTACAGTCAATGAAGATTTCTTGAATGATAATGCTACTGACTCTTGTCTCTCTTTGTTTAAGTCTCTAAATTCAAAGTTATAAACATATTTAAGAGGTTGATGATCACATGTCTTTCTGGAAGTTTTTTCCGTACCACTCTTCTTTTGTGAGAAGGAAGGAAGCCAAAAGATAAAAGGGGTTGAAACTCAAGAAATCCACTGCACGAATCCTGTCCATATCTCCATCTCACACAACTGAAGAAAAGTGTTTCAAGAGCCTCTCCAGATTAATTTTTTCCAAGTTTTGTTTCATAGATTAATTTCTCCTTCATTTATCTCTCCTCTTTCCCACTACTCTATCTCAGCACTCTTTTTCATCCCTCCTTTCCCCACATGTTTCCCTATAGCATTAACGAAAAAAATTAAAAAATAAATAAAGACGAAGAGGTGGCCTACACTCTTACCGAATCACCGAGCGAGAGAGGTTCCCATTAAAATTTCCAACAGCTTTCCCGAGCACAATGGAGTCAATTTTGTTGAAGATAACCCAAATTAATTAATGAAATACTAGTGGTATAGTTAAATTTAGAGAGACGGGTTATCGGCCCACTATTAATAACACCAATATTGTTCTTAATTTAACCATTTGAAAAGCTCAATAGATGTGGAGTTTTATCACAAAAGGCCTCGGTTATATTAGTAGTGGAACCATTAATTATATCTTGTATTTTATTTAGTCAAGTTTCCAATATAGACTTATATTATTCAACATGCCCATCACGTGGGACCACTACATAGTGAGCCACACATGGAGCCAAGTCAACATCGAGTCAAATATTCTCCAACACGTTAACACCACATATTGGGTAAGGGTATGGGTAAACATTTTAAGCCCAACATGTGAACACCACATATTGGGTAAGAGTAAAGGCCCAGGCCCAGCTTAACCAACCCGCTCCGATATCAAGTTAAATTCAGAGAGACAGGTGTGGGGGTTTTTTCATTTCAGCAACCTGACGAAGGAGCTTGAGGTGCCGTAAGAAGAAAACGAACAGAAATTCCCCAAGTATCTGAGTTCAGAAACCAAGCTCCTAAAAGAGTTTTTGAAATGTTTGATGAAACCTTAGAAAAATACCCTCAGATTCTTTTCACCAATAACCAAATAAACATGATAGATTAATTAATGGCTTAGCATGAGAAGCTTGTGGCATGAGAGCTAAGCTTTCACAACTTTAGCAATTTGAGAGAGAGAGAGAGAGAGAGAGGGAGAGAGAGAGAAGCACGAATTTCTTACAGAAAACGAAGGTTTGGAGTAGGGCAAAGGAAAATTAGGATGATTTCTTCCTAACAGAAAGATGAAACAACTAGAGGCGAAAATTGAGTGGCTTGAGTAAAATTTCCAGTTTGCTTGACAAAGCTTGGTCAGGCTCTGGATGATGATTTTGCTGGGTAGAAGAAGCTCCCTTTTATAGGCACAAAGAATCCCTAATTTCATCTAACCTTCTTCTCCCTTTTCGTTGCTCTTTCCCACTTTATCCTATTTAATGCAATTTTCCTATCCAAGGCGCATGGGTAAGGAGCCCTTTGTGGTTCCAAAGTTTTGACACAACTGGTCTTCTCCATAAGGGTGAAGCGCCACCTGCTTTCCCTCTGGTTTTTCAAGATGGAGCTTGCAGTGGAAAAGAAGATGGATAGAGGCTTTTGTCTGATGAGTATTCTTCTTATACTCATGGGTTTCCGTTGGTCTCTGTCATGGCTTCCTATTTGACCATCTTGGAGACCTAATAACGGTGGAGCACAGTGACAGCTTTTCTACAAGTTGCTGGGCTAGGCTTGTGTGCAATATTGGGCTGTCGACACGTTATTTCCAGCGCTTAATGGGTTTTCGTCAAGCTGCTGGGAATAACCTATTTAATTTTGCGCATTTTATTGATGCTGGCTTTGTCTAAGTGCTATGGTAGACTATTAGATATCCTCTTAAGGCATTGGATCATTTTCTCCCCTCTCTCATGCTAACCCATGTGTTTGGGCTCAAGAAATAGGCTTGAGTTTTGGAGCTCTCAAGTTGCCCAAAACTTCCATTTCTTGGCTCATCAATGGGCCCCATGAAAGCTCGTTACCATCCATATCACAACCTACTCAAGCAAGCCTCGAGCATTTGCGTGGCTTGAGCCCACTTAAGCTTGTAGTGTGGCCATATGTGAAATAATGATTTCCTGCTTGGCATGGCATGTCAATTGGTGTGCTTGAATTTTATAGTCTTTGAAAAGAGACATAATGTTTGACAAAATAATTAGCATGAGCTTGTAGTGCCAATGCCTTTTATAGGCTCACTTTAATTCTTAGCGTGATAAATTGCATATTTATTTGGCATGGCACGCGGTCGTGACTCGTGAAAGCGTGCATGATGAATTCCACATGCTCCAAATTGGGTCTTTTCTTAATAAGGCGTCACATTGGGCCAAGAATTTATTTGGGTCCAATCCTGAATTTTTTGGGCCTCAACAACAGGTCATCGGCCCACTAACCGATATTGTTGCCAACTTAACCACCTACAAAGCTCAATAGGTATGGGGTTTTATCACAAAAGGTCTCGGTGATATTAGTAGTGGAACAATTCATTGTATCTTGTATTTTATTTAATCAAGTTTTCGATGTGTGATTTATATTCTTCAACATAATAGACACCTGACAAACATGCATGTGATTAAGTTGTAGACAATATTAATATTGAGTTTTTCTATTTAAACCCTCACGTCTCTTAGTTCACCCCATTTTCTAAGTTCACACCAACTTCTAATTCAAATTTTCATGATTTCTAAGAAAATCTCACTATCTTCCCAAACTATCTCTAAATACACACCTACAAAAAAAAATAAAAAATAAAAAACTTATCAACCTCACACACCCCACAAAAACTTAACATGCATGTTAGTGTTTTTTTTTTAATATTTGCATTTCAAAATGGTTTTGATTTTGTTTACCTCTGCATATGATCAAATATCTTATCAAAAATTGCATTCATGTGTGGGAATTGGTGGTTGTATTTCTGTGTGTTTTGCAGCACCTACCAAAAATAATCATTTTATTATTCCTGTGAAATCATTCATGTGTGCAGTGGCGGAGCCACCTAAAGACCAGGGCGGGCTCAGGCCCTCTCTCATTTTTTTCATTTTCTCATATTTTTACTTCTATGTTTGCTTGTTGGAGTAAAGACTTTTTTTTTCCTTTCCTTCTCTTCCTCTTTTGATTAATTTAAGCTTTGTGAATTCCCCTTTCCCCTATTTTACATGTCTAAGTAGGGTATCTTAATATTGGGATTTATGAACATTTTTTGTATTTCTTCTCTCTGTTAAAGTATAAATTATTAAATTTTGAGTCTTTGATAGTGTAGATGATGAGATTAATATTCAACCATGTTAAAATATAAAAGTCAGGACAATTATGATCGTAATAAATGGATAAATTATTAATCAGTATGAAATGATATTATTAACTTGTTAACCCGTTTAGCACTTGAGGACTCCTATTCGAATTATTTTTTAATTTTTTGTGAAAGGACCCCTCTAATGTGAAATCCTGACTCCGCCACTGCATGTGTGTGTTGAACATTTTTAATTGCTTTTCTAGGCATGAAATTGTTAGTGTTGTGACCAAAGCTAGGAAGAATGTGGAGAAATTCAAAGTAGGTGATCGTGTAGGAGTTGGGGTCATAGTGGGTTCCTGGATGAAATGTGAGACCTATGACCAAGACTTGGAGAACTACGAGCAATATTTGCCTATAACTCACACGATCACTACCGAATAAAAGTATTTCATCATATTCTCAATAATTCTGAGAGGAGTCCCAAATCAAGAAATAATCTCACATTATATACCTTAATTGACGATCCACAAGTGGTGGGGTGTCTGTATAGATGTACTAGGATTAAGTATTAAGTTGGATGACCTTTTTTGTCCTTTTACATAATAATAAAACTTAAGAGCTTAATGATTTAAGTATTTGGGTGAACAAAAAAAAGTGTGAGGTTTAAATAGAGAAACTCTTAATATTTGTAATAGTAGGTCGTGTGTCCTTCCCTTTGAAATTTTAACATGATATCATAACGAGGTGGTTGATTGGACTCGATTGAACCTGAATAAAAAAACATAGGCATTGTGATACCACAAATCCCACAGAGAAAATGCGATGGGAAGATTTAGAGCATGTTTGGTATTCAACTTGAATCCAACTTTTTAAATTCAAAAACAGAATTTGAGTCCAAAAAAAAAAAAAAAAAAAACATGTTTGGTAACCCTATTTTTAAAAACTCAAACTCAAGAACAACTAAAACAACACCCCAATTATTAAAAATTAAAAATATCTGTTTTTTCAGTGTTTTTTTCTAACAACCTACAAGTTCTCAAATTTTTAAGATTTGAAAACAGTTTTTAAGTTGCATACCAAACAAGTTTTTGAATTTTAAAAATAGATTTAAGAATTCCATGTTTTAAAAAAAAAAATCATAATTTTTTAGTTTTCTTTTTTGAGTAAAATGCCAAACAGGAGCACTTAGGTAAGTCCGTCCTATAAGCAACTCAAATTCAGCTGGCACTTTTGGACGAGGCTATTGGTCATTATACAAAAGGTATCAGACCGAAATGGCCCAACCCATTTCCAAAGGCCACAGGGGGCCATGCGCCAATTGGATTTTTTTTCAAAGATTACAGTAATGAGTACATGCGGTGGAAAAGACATGCATGGTAGAGATTGTGATAAGGTATGATGTGAGCGTAGAAAACCATATTGTAGTGTACGAATGAGACTAATAAAAAAAACCATATTATAAAATAGCATAAATTTCAAAAACTGCCATTATTATTAGAACATTGTTTGCCCCAGCACCGCGGGAAGATGGAGACAAGTATGTAAGACACGGATGAGCCTGCGTACTCAGTAGAACAAAAATTATGTTGTATATCAAAGTGGTTATTATAATTAAAGAAAAGGTATATGTTTGTAGGGACAGAAAACGAAAGGATATGGTTAGAATCATTCCCTTTTCTCATACTTTACGTAAGAGTAGGGCTGATAGTTATATATTTGTGGACGAGAGAGAGAGAGAGAGAGAGAGAGAGGAGAGAGAGAGATGCATTGTATGTTGTAGGAAAGTGTTATATATGTCAATTGTCAACTTGGTTCATTATCATTGCAGTTAAAGTAGCATATGAAACCACAAGGTGTGTTGCAGTTAGTAAACTGACACTTTCAGTTGGCGAGTTACATGGTGTCTCAATAGTAAAAATTTGAAATTCGTTGGAAGCACTTTGTGGTCAAAGATAAGCCAAATCCCCAACAAGGATTAATCCCACCTTTCAAATATTGGGACACCTCGTGGTATTTACTGAAAAAAAAGCAGCATATGCAAAATTTTATCAATTTAACACAGGGACTAACTACAGTGATATAATATGATTGAGGAGAAATTTCACAGTACAAAATTTCAGACATGATTAAGCTAACAACTCTATACATAAGTATTTAGTGGTGGGGCTATAATCAAGTACCCTACCTTCCTCGCGCAGAAAGCAATTAGAAGGAACCGCAATCCGTCTTCACCCTAAATTCCAAAGCCCGCGAAAAAGCTAGAGATTATCAGGAAGCTTCTACAATATTCCTTATGTAATTAAAACTTTAATGAGTATTGTAGAGTAAATGGCTCTTTCGTCGAGGAGGGACCAGCTTGAGTCTTCCCTGTTACTTGTTCAGTTTTGATTCAATGAACTGCAAACCTTTAGAAACATAAAAACAAAATAACTTTAGATGAGGTTTAGGGATGAATGCATGCATGTAATGTAACTCATTATTAGTCTACTTATTCAGCGCATGCAACGAAATATCTTGTGAATCTTTAAGCTTTCAAGGAGCTGCTATTGGTAATTCAAAAAGTAAAACAAATACATCATTGGCTGCTCGAGGGTATAATTTCTGTTCGATGTTTTCGCATGCGAGGAGCGCTAGATAATATATTTTTTTTGAAGTGCCAATAACAACTCTCGTTCATTTTGATTTAAAAGCCACCTTGTCAACTCTCCATACAAATGCAGAATCTAAAATAATTGAGATGAAGATGGAATTTCAAAGATCCACTGGTTCAGCCAGAGAATTTCAAACATGGAAACAGAGAACAATTACTTGTCTTAGGATCTAATCACGCAGAGGCGTGCCAATTTGTATTTTCATTGTTTTTTGTTTCGCATTTTCGTTGAAAATACGAATGGCTGAAATTTAAATCTAAGAGTTGAGTATTGTGGTGGTGTTTTAATCCTCACCATGGGGAAGAGTTTGTCTTCTTCACTTGCAGCCCACTGAAGCGACATGACAACTATGTTGTCGTCATTTATTTTAACTGAGTGCTTGGTATGTTTTTTCTTTTTTTAATTAATAAATTTATAGGACGCTTTCAACTTAGAGATGACCAAGTGCTAGTTGGTTCCATGATATGTTATTCAACATTTTTTGTTTGGCTGGCTCATAATACCATTTCAATCATGAATGTAACACACCACTTGAGTGATCTCTAGGAGAGAAAAGTGAGAAAAGTTTTAACTGCCGCTCCTCTTGGGGTCGGTGGCCTCCATCCCTCTCCTCTTTCACTTTCCTCCACTTCTTACCCTCCCAGACCTTCCCCTCCCCTCTCCACTTCTGCTCCTCGCCTATCCCCGCCAATCCCTCTGTCTTGGCTGAGTTTGGTGGCTGCTTGGCTGTCTTTGTGATGTGGTGGTAGATCAGCTTGTATTTACTTGTTTTGTGTTGTAGTTTTTAGAGCTATAATAAGTGTAGGAGTTTGTTGCGGGTTTCTTCTATACTTATATTTTCTACTTATAACAGTTAAAAAGTTGTAGCTTCAGTTGTAGTTTGGTGCGTTGAGTTATATGTCTGGTCTTTCCAGGCTTGTGACCAGTGGCAGTCGTACGCCTTGGGCAGAGCAGGCAGTTGCATACTCCAATTTTATCCAAAACAAAAATTACCCATATACAAACAAACTTATGCCTATCCAAATTCAACCCACATGCGACATGTGTAATGTGAGCCAAGCCCACTCAAACTTTCTCCTTAAAAAACACAATAGAAAACAATATAAGTCCCTATTGGCCCAGTCGACATTCCCCGCCCATGCCCACTTATACTTAAAGAAAACAAAAGAAGCAGAGCAACCCTATTGAATTTAAGAGAGACCAGTTTAAATTTAAATTGTGTTGTTTTGTTGCATTACATTTACTTGTTGTTTTTGTTTTTTGTTTTGTTTTTTTTGGTTGAGCTGTTATTTATGTATAAAGATGCATATTTGAGGGTAAGGCTCATTACAGCACCCGTGATTAGGTGTATCTTTTTACGTTTATTAATGAAATTCATTCGTATCATCGAGTTTTTAATGCAAGCTTCACCTACTTAACTTTTAAATTCCTAGATCCGCCACTAATTCCAGCTTTTTAGCTGGAATTTATGTGTGGCTAAGTGAAGGTACACCTTGTGCGCTTACTGTTGCTGGTGGACTCTTCCGTATTTAGATTAACCACTCATGGTTACTATGATTTTGTATTTGTATTAATTGTATGTGGTTATTTATATTTGTATTGGTCCTTATAACATAAATTTTAGGTCTAAATTATGAATGCAGTCTATCATTTTTGTCTTAAAATAAAAATATAAAACCTCATGGATTAATATATGCATTTGGGAAAATCCCATTGTGCTTAATATAAACCTTATTACGGTGGATAGGCATTGGTCCTAGGGTTTTGGAAGTCTTGGGTGAACTCCTAAAAGTAGCCCTTGATAATGTGTGAACTAAATTTGCTCATCAATTAATGTGCCCCTACATATGTTTATATCTTACATATTTGTTGGCTCAAACTTGAAATGAATGAAAGATTGCGACATCATTTATGACAAATGATTTAGATATATATGAATAGTGAAAGACTTTTTTTTGGTTCGGATGGGGAGATGCTTAAAGTTAGTAACCTTTTATTTTAATTTTTTTGAGATGGGGGAATTAAGGTACGTCAACATTTTGACAAATAGAATGACGGCGAGCTTTGTATATGTTTTGTTGTGGAACCAAATAGAATTTTACTCATGTTTTTCTCGTGTTTGAATAATTGGGTCGAAACAAGAATTATATTCTAATTTGACCTTTAATTCAAAACCAGCACTTAAGCCAACGCCTTAATCACATGGTTTACACAGAGGATCGAAATGCTTTTGGAGATCTTCATTCTTTGAATATATTCTTTTATCAACGTGCGATGGGAGGGAATTCAAATCAGCAGCTAGGAATTTAAACAAGGAACGCCACACTTAAAAACAAAAAACAAAAAAAAACAAAAAATCACGGTATTAAATAAGAAGGGGGCACATGTTCATTGACGGACTTATTAAGACGTAAGGAGGTGCAAATGCACCTCTTTTTGCCGAAAAAGCTATTGTAGGGCTGCCATTTCATTGACTTTAACCTATTTCTATCTAGGGGCTGCATATAAAAGGACAAAAGGCTTTTAACAACAAGACTTTCTTTCTTTTATAACAATTGTAGATTATTTGTAATGCTATATTTTTTTTATGACTTATGAATGACATTGGTATTGTTTAAATTTTAAGGATATTTGATTGCCAATTTTTTTTATATAAAGCTTTCAACATTTCAAAATTGCACATCCGCTAAAAACTTAATGGGTCCACCAGTGCACGTGTCCTTCCTCGGTTTATGCTTTCTCTACCATTTGATTCAAATTGTGGAATATTCAGAAGAAAAATATCACTAGATAAACAGTTAGTCATTCTTTGAATTTTAAAATGAGAAACAAACATAGAAATTAAATTAAAGAAATATCAATATTTGGACATCAGATGTACCTATATATAAAGAGATAACATTAGATGTATGTAGTTATCTTTTTGGCTATGCAAGCCAGAAGACAAAGACAAGAAGAGAAACATAGAAAAAGAAAAAGAAAAATACAAAGTGTCAAATATATGACCCCGCACAATGAACCCAAAAATAGTCCTTATTCATTAGAATTTAGATGTAAAATAAGCTTTGGTTGGCTGAACCAAGACATAAGAGAAAAAGATTGGGGTTTGACGGAGACAAAGGCTAGCTCTAGCCCCACCTAACCTAATTCTATCTTCCGTACTCAACTATTTATATCATTTTCCTTCCCATTTCCCATTTCCCTTTCACTTATATTCTGGTCTTCCTATCTCATACATATAAATCACGCCATCTCTTGCTCTATTTATAGAGAGCATTTTCCCACATCGGAGAAGTCAAGCCTTGCAGCACAGACACACAGTATATAAGATTTGGTACTTGTGCATCTATTGTTACTTGATTTTGAGTTGAGTGCTCTAATTCTATCGAAATCTGTTATTTCTTCGTGTTGTTTACTTTGGTTTTGAAGCGGATCATACGTTTCGATGCTGCAATTATGGATGGGTGTGGACGCTGCATGAATTGGGCTCATGGGTGGTATACGTTCCTCAAACAGACTCAACAACATTTGTGTGCGCAGGGCTTTGATGTTGAGCAACTTTAGCGTCATATCAATCATGGTTTTGACAATTTTGACTGTGTTTTTGGTGGTACTACCGCTGCTTTTGCCGCCACTGCCACCGCCGCCGTTGGTGCTTCTCTTTGTTCCTGTACTGATCATGGCCGTCCTCATTTTACTGGCGTTTTCTCCATTGTCTCAATTTCCAGATATGGTTGTCACTCCTGTTTGAGATTAGTATGGATCAACTAGTTTTCTTCAACTTTTCATTTGTCTGGAGGTTTGCCGATGTTAGAAAACTTAGAACCCCTCACCCTTAATTTCTTTTTCTTTTTTCTAAATATAGAAATTAATGTAAATGGAATCAACAGTAAAAAAGTAATATAAATTCAAACCTTCTTTTTCGTATTCTTGATTTACGTATGTGAATTTTGTTGGCTTCAAAATTCTTTTGGCCAATCACACGAATTATCTCAAAATAAAATAATCAACAACCAATTGTATTTAGGAGTAAAGTCATCATTCTTTCATGTGAGTTCTTTGCCCGGCATGCTAGCTATCACGGTCGTTGGCGGCCGTGATAGCTAAGAGGGTGGTATGGTGGGGTGCGCTTATAGATCTGACTTCGTCAAATGACTTAGGCCGAGTTAGGAACGTTTCCTCAGTTGTTGGGTCCTTAGCCTTGGTAACCAATCTACTTGTGTTGCGTTGTGCTGGGTAGACTGTCGTGCTCTGTCACGGCGTGCTCGGTTGTCAATTGATCTCTCAAGCCCTCTTTGAATCAACAAAGAAACAAAGACTTAATTGAAAGGAAATAAGTGCTTTTAGATTTATTGGATTGCTAGGTCAATATACTAACTTGACCTTAAGGTACGTTTTCTATACTCTCATAGGATCTTAGATCGCATGGAACAAGTGATCTTAAATGGGCATAAGATGAGAATTAGTTCTAACAATCCACTAGTCGAAGGTTGAACGAGGGAGTTGTATAAATAAAGGAGTTAGATCTTGACATTTTTTTGTCCCTTTCTTTTTTAATATTCTTGATCCTGTGTCAAATCTCTTACATTGAGTTTTTTCTTTTTAGTACATTGAATTCGATGACGTAAGATTTTCTTCCCTTGAAACAAATTTATTTATTTTTTATAATCAAAATGAAGGTTTGGATTGTTTGATTTCTTATGAATCACAGTAACTTGTCAAAGATTTCAAATTTGAGGAGAGAGAGAGAGAGTTTTAATATTATTTGTCCAAACACGAGTCGTACTTCGTAATTGGGTATATATTTTTAAGTTTGGTGTCTGTTTTTAATACTAACATTCCTTAGAGCACTTCCACCCGTATGGGTAAGGGTAATGCAATGGCAAGGCAAGGGTTGCCACCCCTATGGGCTAGGGCTAGGGCAAGGGTAATTACTATTCACATGAGATATAATGAGATGAATTTGTATAGAATTTTTGGTGTGGGAAGTAAAGAATATGACTGGGTATTTATGTATATAAAAAATTCAAAATTTTTTGTTTTTTTTTTTTATTGCTAACGTCATTATAACGTTAGCATTGTGTCATTTTGCCCAGGCAGTTGCTCGGACTAAACTTGCCTGTGGGCTTGCCTAGGTTGCTGGGGCCTACTATTGGCTAGGGCTGGAACTATTGCGTTGGAGCTGCCTTCGGTTGCTTGGGCCCCCTCTTGCCAAGGATCCTCCTCATCGGTGGAAGTGCTCTTAATGGTTCTGTGTTTTATATGAGGCCAAGGTTGAGGAGTCCAGATTCTCTGTCCCTAAAATGCATGTCTCCTCTATATTCCCTCTCTAATTTAGTAACATCTATCTTTGAACTTAATAGAGCCTTAACATTGTTAAGGCCTATTAAACCTTAAAAATAAAAAAAATAAAAAAATCAAGGGGTTTTAACTCATCTTTGCATTAGACCGACACATCCCTCTTCTCCTTCAATGCGACGTCGCCTTCATCGTGTGTGTCGGTTCATGACCAGAAATATCGGTCGAAAACCAAAGGTTTCTGGTATTTGCAATCCAACTGCACAAGCTTACCAATTGTCATCTTAATCGAGAAATAAGGAAATAACCTTGTTGTACTAACGGGCCCTATAAGACTACTATCTACAGAAACCTACAATTCCTTCTCTAAAATTCTCTCTGCTTCTACTGTTTCTTTACTCTGTTCTTCAATTTCTCTTCATCTTAACACAACACACCTGACCCTTATCATAATTATCCTCCAAATAGGTCTGAATCAAATAAAGTTCACCTTAATCCACTCTTCAAAATAAGAGCCTTATAGTTGAAGAGATTAAGAGAACAAATAAGGCTTATATAACAAGTTTGTGAGCAACACCATTCATTAGATTACATCCATTAAGGGCTCATTTGGTTCGTGGATTGAATTTCTTATATTCCGTTCTCAAGCTCCTAGACCTTAAACCAAACCGATCATGAGGTTTAAATTTATATCTGTATTTTAGCACTTTCTTCGCTCTCATATCATTTTTTTTAAATCCGTATTATAATTTTCATCACATTAAATGTAGGAGTTATTTGTAAATAAAGAAACAATTTGCATACCCTCAACAAAAATGCAGACGCGGTGTCCAATTTACTATTTGGCATGAGTACATAGTTATGCACACATTTAAAATACAATCCTCATCTCTTGGACTACAGGAGTGATTACACCATAATAAATTCAAACGAAATTCTCTTCAATGTTGTTGAAACGTTTTTTTTATTTTTCTTTTCTCAATATCTCAACAACACGTGCCTATTACAATAGAAATGAAAATAAAAGCAAAAAAAAAGAAAACCATTAGTGCAATTACAAAAATAGGCCTGGAGGGGCATTAATAGCCAACGCTGATTACTGATTACTCTCCTAACCCAGAATAAATATGATGCGTGCACGTACGTTGCGGTTGGTTGAATGATGACCACATCTCCCCTCCTGAAGCTGACCGGTAATTTACCATTCTACCCTTCTGAACCTCCCGTCCCCTACCAATTTAAACCCTAAACATATGTGTTATTTACACGACTGGAGATATGTCGTTTTGAGGTTTCAAATTGTTTTTACAAAAATCTTTAATTTAATTTTCCGTCGAAAAATTTGAAGATTTCATTTAAAAAAAAGAAATTCTTCAAAGAGCAAATAACCTCGAGGATTAGACTTGAGCTATGTATGTGCAATCTAATATCTGATGTTAACATTGTCATTTTAGGGCGTTGGTGCAGTGGTGTTAGTGTAAATAATCTGTTACACTCATTCAGACGCGTAACACAACTTTCCTCAATCACCCCGTGGGACCCACAACTCTCACAACCTCTCCTTCTACATATAAAAAGCTTCTACCAGCTTTGACATTCACACCAACCGCCACCTCCTTCCAAGAGCAGAAAAGAAGAACGAAAGAGACGCGGAAAAAAAAAAAGGCAAAATGCTGAAAGAGATGAGGGTGGGGGCGGATTAGTCATATCAACCTACAGAAAGCAGGTTCCGGGTCAGAGAGAGAGAATTTTTAGGGTTTCGTTGTTGCATGGTCCAGTTTTTCAGTGCGGTTTCAGGGATGTTAATGGTGGTGTTCGCAGTGACCCTTCTGGTGCTGCCGCTGGTGCTGCCTCCGCTGCCGCCGCCGCCATTCGCTCTGCTTTTGGTTCCAGTCATCATTCTCCTCCTCCTCTTTTTGCTGGCCCTCTCGCCCTCCGTGGTGCAGTTGCCCGACATTGATCACCTCCCTCCCATCGTCTGATAAAAAATATAATAACCCTAAAAAGAAAAATATGCTAGCTCCTCCTCTACTCTGTCTGTCTGTATTTTTTTATTTATTTTTTTGGTAGGTCTTGTTCTTTCTCTCCTTTTGTTCTTAGATCTTGATTATGAATATCAATGAAGGACATGTAGAATCAATGGAAGTAATGTAGAGGTTTCCTGTTGATATAAATATATCGGTTTCTTTTTTCTTTCTTTTTTCTCTGTCTTTATTTTAATTTGTGGGAAAATCGAGAAGGAGCATCAAATTTTATTTTTCTGTAGTTGGATTATTAATTATAAAAAATAAAAATAAAAAAGGGAATTTAGCAGATCCATTTCCATGGTGATCTGGCACTGTAACATCTGTTGTTGGGAATTACTCATAATGGCACAGAGACTAGTCATGATTCTGGCAGTACAAAATTACCCAAAATATACAATAGTCCCCTGGTCATGTTCATTTAACTTATTATCAATTTTGTCGAGATTCGTTGGATACAATTGCGAGAGATTCGATGTATTGTACTACACCATACGGTCATGTTATTATTGTGAAGGACTGTTTGTATACAGGGTAACGTTATTATTGTGAGAGATTTGTTGTATATATCTTACAGATATCATATGGTACGTCATATTGTTATTGTGAGAGATTTGTCGTATATATCTTGGATATCATATAGTCATATTGTTTATTTGTTTGTTTGTTTGTTTTTTTTTGTTTGAGAAAATATTGTATTTCATTAAATGTCACATCCCGAGATCAACTTCGACATAGCACGATATTGTCCGCTTTAGGCCTCTCTCTCTGCTCTCACGGTTTTGTTTATGGAACTCACGAGCAATTTCCCAGTGGGTCACCCATCCTGGGATTGCTCTAGCCCCAACTCGCTTAACTCGGAGTTTCCATGACTCAAGCCAATGAGCTCCCAAAAGACCTCGTGCTAGATGAAGATGGGCATGTACATATAAAGCACATCACCCCTTTTTTGTTGGTTGATGTGGGATGTTACATTAAACCGAAAGGAACATTACATAGTAAGAATTAGCAAAAAAGGATGTGGGAGATCCCTCACCAGTGACTACCTCCTTGGGAACCCAGAAAGAAAGTCGGTGCAGCTACCCCACAGAGAACAAAATAGCAAAAAAAGTCGTACCCAATACACCAAGAAGAATCCAGAGAGACAATCAAAGAAGACTGAGAGAGATTGCACAGAGAATGAGTAAAGAAAACTAGAAAAACCCTAACTCCTAGTCTTCAAGGCTCTCCTCACATGAAACAAGAGAGCGACCCTGATATTGACGTGATATAGTAACATTGTTATTGTGACAGATTTGTGATATCAAATGGTCACATTGTTATTGTGAGAGATTTGTGTTATATATCATTTAGTGACATTGGTGAGAGATTTGTCTATATTGTTATTATGAGAATTTCATTATATATATATAGTGATATTGTTTATTGTACAAGATAGGCGTATACATCATAATATCCTACTCACAATAAACATTCACATTCAAATTGCTAAGATTTGAGATGTACAAGTCACATTGCTATTTTAACAACGAGGGTCGGTTCCGTTCGTAAGGTCTCTATATTGTGTGCAGCTCTACCAATGTTTAATCCCGCTGTCAGCAGTCCTCATTTGTGCGTGATCTGTAATTTTCTACATAAATCTATACCGGTGGCGGCTGATAGTTGGGTGCTACACATAAGTTCTTCTTACTCTTGTAGATATGCCCTGATGCTGGTAGTGAGAGTACCCAATCTCCTTCTAACCTTTGCTCATAAAAAAAAAAAAAAAAAAAAGTCACATTGCTATTTTAAGATGTGGAAGGTTGGAACCCACTGGTAGGTTTGGGGTGCAGTCTTATTTTAATACCAAAAACAAAGCGCAATTGCCGTATTGGGTAGTTAAGTATTCATAAAATAAAGCAAGAGGTAAAGAGAAGGGGGGATGGTACTAATCCAAACACCGAGAATCTAGCCCTTGAAACCAAACGCGTCCTATGTTGGGAAACTTAGAAAATCTATCTGCCTAGAATGACCTTATAAATTATTTATAAAAATGAAGAGGTAGGTATTTTAATTAAATAATAAATTAACAAAAACTTGAGACCAAAAAGAGAGAGTCAAAGGGGGAAGAGTTAAAGCCAGCACCCAGGGGGGGAGAGCACGAGGAAGACACTGAGAACAGAAGAGAACGAGGGGAGAGAGAGAGATATATATATATTTCATTTCCTCGTTTTGCTTAATTCAAGCCGACATGCATGCATCCACGTGGACTCATTTTGCTTAATTTAGGAGTTAAGACAAAAAGTATGTTTAACTTTAAAGTTTAAACCATGGGCAACATATAATAATATTGTATATTTCTCCGTGGATTATCATAACCTCATGTTTTTTTGCTTCTGGTTTTGGTGGTTGTCTGTTATTTTGACAATATTATATCAAAAATATAGGCGATCAAAATTTGGGAAGTGTCAACAAATTACCAACAACAAAAAAACAATGATCTTTCTAAATAGATATTATGGGTATACTTAAGGAGCATTTTTATTCACCATTTTAATTTAATATGCTCATTATTCTTCTCAATACTTGACACGTGAGTATAACGATGGTTAAATATATCAAAGTAAAAAAGTTAATCATAGTTATGTCTATGAACGCGCTTCAAGTATTAAGAAAAGAACTTTAATTAGTCCACCTGTTGAAAAATTGCTAGCTTCCGCCATTGCATCTATTAATAGCACTACATGCACCACCTTATTTACCAACTCTTTGATACTAACACATATGACATATTATATGGCAATTCATGTCATTGGCTATCTTATTTATTTTAAACATATATTTACTTTCAAGAAAAGAATTTCACACAGCAAAAATAAAAACAAAAATTGCTCAATCAATAGTAGGCTACCTAAAAGTAAATCCACTAAATTACATCCTTTTCCTTTGTGAAGGTTTGTTATCATAATATTTTTCAACATTTTGATGCTTGACGAATAAAAAATTAAAAAGTATTTGTGAGGATATGATATTTTGTTATGATATAATATTGATTAGTCGATCTAATGTGTCTCATCTCAGTAATACCTAGTATGCCACCAAGTTGGGGAAATCTATAAAATTTTATATTGGCTTCAAGTTGGAGAAAAATAAATGATGGAGACAGAAGAATTTGAAGGCCTCTTGTTTTGACAACATCCCAACTTGGCCTGCTGCACATCAACCACCCATTATTATAACTAGTTCAATTCAAAACCCATCGCCATTATGTCTAAGTAGGCAGGGCAGCCTTTTGGTCCCATTGGCATACCAGCAAACCCTGCTTTTCGTACAACGACAAGTTGAGCTCTTAACAATGGGGCAGGTTCAACTGGCTCTCTCCCTCTCTCTCTCCCTCTCTCTCTCTCTCACATATATATATATATATATATATATATAGAAAGAGGCACCGATTCTACGAATCTGATGCAAAAAGGGGGCCTTGAGGTAATACTGTGGAAAGAATAGATAAACAACTCTTGGCTCAATTCAAGTGATGGTGCATGAATGTATCTTTTAGAATTCAGCCAGGGAGAGGGAGAATGCGATTTGTCCTAACCATGCAAGTTGTTATGTTGGGTTGGGATGTATATATTTTGTATCTTTGTGGTTTGTGAGACGTAACAGTTGGTCACTATCTTTCAAAAATTTCCAAAAGGTTGGAACCAGTTCAATTCAAAACCCATCGCCATTGTAACTTCAAATTTGTAAGTTGTGACATTATTAGCAACTCTTTTTGTCAAACCGTCAATTAACCACTAGTTTTTTTTTTTGCGTGAAATGCAGTGGATCTTTATTTTTGCTTACATGAATATGTGATTGATGTCACAAGTGGGACATCACTATGTTCTAGATTTTTCGTAAGTTTGCGTATGATGATTTTGCAGGGTCTTACATGATTGGATGCCAATTTGAAGTAGACCCCAGAGTTTGAGGGTTGGGAAATCGACTTGTCTGATGGATCAGTTAGCAATATGCACCACCTCATTTAATTAAATCAAAAGCACATGGAAAATGCAATTGTGGTCAGTAAACCATTTTAGCACGCAATTAACATGACATAGAAAACATATACAGTTCAAGTACAATGCATAAACGCTAAGAAATAACACTGACAGAAAATTTGTCTGCTAATTAACTTGACTAAGAAGAAACTTCCCATTTTATTTTTCATTTTTTGTCGTAAATTAAGGAAGTTTCTTGCAGTTAAGGAAATCCCGAGGCAGCTTCTCTAGCCGCCTGCCATGCCTACCTACGTCCCTACCTACCTAGTACCTAATTGATGAGCAACCTATTTTGAACACTGTTGTTTTAATTTACTCTATTCAAATTTGATCATCCTTGACCATAACAATGGCCTCTGCACTTTGCCTGCTTCAAACTGCAGTCCTAGTAGGGAGGCTAAACTGCAGTTACCTTACCATACAAGGAAGAATGGCAATGGAAATTCTATGAATTTTGTTGGCATTCATTGGATTGAAGTACTAATCTAAATTTGACCAAGTTATGTCCAACCAAATTAGACCGATTATCGTCGTCTCTCTTACTTTGTCTGGTTGAATTCTATTCCATTCTTTCTTTTACATTAAAAAATTTCTAAGGAACCTAAATCTAATTTTCATATGACCATTTTGAAATGTTATCAACTTTATTTTCTCTTTCTTTGTTGGATCTTGTTGTAACTCCGTGTACTTCTACACTCCATATCTTGAGTTCAAACTTCCCTTGCCCCAATATCAATTTATTAAAGAAAATATAGAAAGAAGAATTTAAGTCATTAATTTGATTCGTCCCCCAACCCCTTTAATAAAACTAAAAGTTTTTTTTTTTTAAAGACTACCTAAAACTGAGATGGGAATCAATTTCTTCAGAATAAATAGGGGCAGGTACTTGAGACACAATAGGGCAGGTTTAAACATCATTCCCTAGTTTGTTTATACATATTTCAAACTCTAAGGAATGATGATGTGCAAGGGCTTGTGGCTCAAGTGGTTAAGAGCATTTACCACTACACTTGAGGTCCAAAGTTCGATTACCCCTCCCCCAATATCGCTTGTACAACAAATAAAAAATAAAAAAGAAAAAAGAAAAGGAAAAAAGGAATGTTGATGTTTAAGACACAATAGGCAGAATAATCTGTGGAACAATGAGAATCCAAGTCTTTCGCAAGAGTACTTTTAAATTTTATCAATACAATGGCAGGATTCAAACACAAGTGGAAAATTGGTTTCATTCAGTGGAAACTTTTCAAATCCCAAAAATACATGGATTCACATTTGTAAACTACAACAAAATAAATGCAACGGGTAAGGATAATATGAAATTTGGTAATCTAAATAAAAGCTCAAAGGTGATTTTCATTTCATTAGGCGCAAACGGAACAAGAATGGCAAGCAAATGTACTGTCACCAAAGCTTTCACAAGAGTGGAGCTCTGAACTGGCTTGCAGTCTCAACAGCAGCAGTTTTGATAAGACTAGAACTATATGAACAAGCTTGAATTTACAATTTCTACCTCAAGCACTCACTATACATCTGCACTAGTGGAAGAATGTTATGATCAGATTCTTAGACTCCAGGCAGTGATGTTCTTCTACTTGTAGCTTGTTGTCCGCAATGGTGCAAAGGCCCTTCGAAATCCCATATATTAGCACCGAGTTTTCCAGTATAACAGTCACGTTTCTCTACGATCTATACAAGGTAGGTTGGAAACTTCTGGGTCTTTTATGTTGGGTTTCATTGTACAGTGCCAATATTAGTCTATGCGGTGGACTGCAAAGTCACATCGACAGCAGCTGTTTGCTCATAGTCTGCACATGCCTCTGGAGTGTCTTCTTCACTAGGTGGAACCAGCTGGTAAAACAGTGGTAAATATTTGTCCCACTCCTTCAGGATCGCAGAGCCCTTGCCGCTTCCAGTTTTTTCCTTAAACCAAAAAAATTAGTGAATTTTGAATCTTATTCTTTGAGTATTGGTGATTCACATGGACATTATAATAATACATTTTCATACTGTTTGATCTTTGATTCATGCACTTACAACATGGGCTTCAATAAGGCTCTTCAGCTGCATCTGCCCCACAGGAGCATTTACTCTTTGGATTTTCACAATCTCCCTATTTACCTGTTCATAGGTTTACAATAAATTATCCAAGCTGAAGTATGTGTACAGAAATGGAAAGAAATCAACCATAATAGTTGTAAAAATGGTGTTGCAATTGTGACGAAGATATGTAGTCAAAATGTTAAGAGTCAAGAATTACTTTAGTGCTCTGTTTCAAGTAATGAAAGTGGATGTGCCACCCTTCAATCGATACATTTGCAGAAAATGAGAATCACCACCATAATCTAAGGCAATAAATTACTGTTTATATTGCATGAAAATTCACCATAAGCAAGTTTTTATTACTAGCTTTCCCTTTCTATTACTTATGTCTATAAAACAGGACATTCTTTCCTAAGGCGCCCCAAATATTACCTGCTAATTAAATAGACATGTACACGAATTATTAAGTGCTATAATTATGATCAATGATGACTATCGACAATTGTTGTAATCATAAAAGCATGCGAAAACAAAAGAGGTGGTTTTTGAGCTTCACACATTTTGACGGACTTAAACCAATAATTTAGTTGGGAACAAGTGATAAAATGGATTACCAAAGCCATGCAGTGCAATGAAGATAGATATAAAAAGGTCTCCAAACTTATGAAGAAAAATACACAGCCGTGCAATAAAGACCAAGATAATATTTGTAAACCATATCAATGCTTTTTATTGATTAATTTATTAGATATCATATAGTAATAAAGAATATAATGTCCAAGGAGGACAGCCAACAAAACTGAAAAGAAAAGGCAATAACCACAAACCTTCGGGATGAAAGTATTGTCCTCATCAAGAATGTATGCCAAACCTCCAGTCATTCCAGCAGCAACATTTCTACCCACTCTGTCAGAAATCAAACAGAAGTAGCTTGAACATTAACTCTACATAATTCGTATTTTCATGTCACAAAAAATATGCTATGTAAAGAGATGCTACTCACTTTCCAAGTACAACTACACAACCGCCAGTCATGTATTCACAACAGTGGTCTCCGGTGCCTTCAACCACTGCTTGCGCAAGTGAGTTTCTTACAGCAAATCGTTCCCCAGCTTTCCCTCTAATGAAGATTTGACCCCCAGTGGCTCCATACAAGCAGGTATTCCCTACAATAGTTGCATCCTCAGGGCAAAACCCAGTATTCTCAACTGGAGTCACAACCAACTCGCCGCCAGAAATACTCTTGCAGAAATAATTTTTCCAATTTCAGACTCTCATGAGTAAAACTGATTAAAGTATTCAGTAACTGCTCAAAATTTAGAATAGAGAAATAGTTGGACAGTAGAGTTGGCAAATCAAATTAGCCAAACTTGATATAACCCAATTTTAGTTTCAACATTATAAAACCCAAATGAAAACATGATTCCTGCAACAAAATGCACCTCTTGAACATGATAATCACTTTCAATGACAACCACAAAGCTAATACATCATAGTTAACAAGCAACTCCTCTACTTGACAGACTCATAACAATGGAGAATATTCAACTAACGAACTTAAATAAAGTTAAGCCAAGTCTCTAGTTTACTTGAACCTTTGAGATCTTGAAGATTGCATCAAATGAAAGATACCTTTCCGACATAATCATTTGCCTCTCCAACAAGCCGAATGTTCATCCCAGGTGTCAAGAAGCACCCAAATGACTGTCCAGCACTCCCTGTAAAGCTGAATACAATGGAGAAAACTCATTAGCTTTCATCCCAAAAATATATGCTGACCAGACCTGAGAATATATCTATATATGACATGACCATGCTCCATCTTACGTTATGTTCAGCTGCCCAGCAAAACCAGTGTCACCATACTTTTTGGCAACCACTCCTGCTATACGCCCACAAACTGCACGGTCAACATTGTATATCTTTATGGTCTTATAGACCACCTTTTCATTCTCAATTGCATCTGATATCTGTAAAAATACAAATAATATTTCCTCAAGTTTTTGCAACAGCAGGAAAATGCATGACTCTCTGAGCTCTGTTTTATATTCATTTTCTTGATCGTCAAGTTAGTTTTTCATTTAGAAGCCAGTATCAATTTTCTTCCTTTTCTTTCCATACATACATGTTTGAACAATTTCAAAGAAAGGAATTGGTTGCTAACTTTTAACTATCACTAACACAAAATACCTACTCTTGTTCCCTCATTGTAATATATAATACTTAATGCTTAACAACAAGACATCTTCTAGTATCAAATTAAAACCAAATTTCATAAAATCATTAAATTCAGAAAATTTTGGACTCAACAGCCAAAGATATAATAGCAACAACATTTCCCACTTTAAAATCACAAACTAATGGAAAAAGCAGTTCTCTCCATTATCCATCCTCCCAAAACTGCCTATCATGAATATGTACATGTCCTACTAACATATCTTCAAGATTCTCATCCACAACAACATACATCAAACACCCAAATTCGAAAATGTCTGATAAGTTCATAGAAAATCAACAAAACAAAAATATGCAGCCAGCAAACAGGAAATATTTTATGTATCATTTAGGTTATTTAACAAATTGAGGGTTTTTCAATTTCTGAAAATTGGCCTTTCAAAGATATGGGTTATGTAAGAAAATGTAAACCAACAAACAGGAAATAATTACACTGAGTGTCAACATTTTAAAGCTTATATATATAACCGTAACGAAGAAAAAAAAAATAGACATACACGCGACACAATTAGATTCCCTGTGATCATTAGCTATGTCACAATAGACCTAATAAATCTCTTTTCCTTCACTTACTAGTACAATGGAACATTAAGTACTTCAAACATGCAGATCAAACCTATAGTAAAATCCCATCTTCCTATCTGGATGCCCATAAAGCTGTTGGTTTAGAGAATCTGAAGCTAGAGAGTTATCAGAAAGTACAAACAGCGTTTATTTAGCTAAACAAGCAAGCATCAGTCCAAGTGTTACCTCTGGATCTGCTAGTAAAATATCATCTAGAACGGGTCCATTAGTGTGAACATCTTGATTCCTGATCATGGTACTGCTCCATTTTGGTAATCCAACGTTCTGGAATCAAAGCAAGTTATAAGAAAAAATCATGTCAAGAATATTAAATGCAGGGGCAAGAAACAAAATGAATTATTCAAATACATACTGAGAGAAGATAACTGAGATCAAGATGTTGTGTTTTCACTAGAGATATATCTCGCGGCCTAAGTAAATTTGTCCTCCCAATTATATCGTCTAACTTCTCATATCCCAACTGTGCCAACATACCTCTTACCTGGGGAAAACAATAATCAAGAAAGAAACAATATCATATAAGGAAGATCAACTTTGACAGAATGACCCGTATGGATTTTTCAAAAGTACAATTGTACACAAATAAACAAAAAATAAAACAGCAGATGAGAAATTTAAGCACGAATCCTGTTCATATATGAAAATTAAAAACAAAACAAAAAAACAAAACAGACGGAAGGTTACCTCCTCAGCAACATATAAGAAAAAGTTGACAAGATCACCAGGAACTCCAGGAAATCGAGCACGCAGTTCTTCTCTCTAAAAATAAATTGATAAAAGGGAACGAAATAATGCAACCCAGTTTCCATTAGAAAGAAAAAAGATGAAACAATAAAAAAATGGAAAATGCTAAACATACTCCCCTGACAATTCTTTAAATTAATTTTTCAGAACGTGGCTATTGATGTTGCTTGACATGTTTATCGCTCACACCCACCCCATGCTTATATCACGTGTAGCAGGAAACCAAATGGCAAGCCACATGTCGTTCCATGTCATGGAGTAGCCCAAGTCTATAAGATTCTTAAGTGTATCATTACTCATAATAAAATATAAGAAAATCAATCTCTGATACCTGACTGGCTACGCCAACTGGACAATTATTTGTATGGCAAATGCGGGCCATAACACATCCCGTAGCAATCATTGCCACAGAACCAAATCCATATTCATCGGCCCCCATTGCTGCAGCCATTAGGACATCAACTCCACTTTTAAAGCCGCCATCAACTCTTAAAATGACTCGTTCTCTCAGTCCATTTGAAAGGAGTGTCTATCAAAATTTTCCAAATGCCGAATAACACTTAAAGCATATTCAAAGACATCAAATCAAAAGAAGAAGTCACCCTATCTAGTTCTTAAGTTTCATTGAATTACCTGGTGTGTTTCTGTGAGTCCTAGTTCCCAGGGACCACCAGCATGCTTGATGGAACTTATAGGACTGGCTCCAGTTCCACCATCATGGCCTGATATCTGCACATTATAAAAAGAGGTTTTTGTCTCAGAAAAATGAGAAACAAATAATAGAGATATTAGTCACAACTTCTGACAGTTGCTTTCCTATCACACTAATACTGCAACTATGCAAGCACTTCGAAAACAAGTAAACTAGTATGAAAGATATGTTATCATAAAATAATATTAATAAAGTTTTAAACGTGAACCCGGATGCATTTGGTGATAAAAACCATAACTATAAATTACAACTTGCAGGCAGAACAGAAAAGAAAGTATTTATTAATGCCTTAAAGCAATGTTTGTTATAACTTAGCCAATAAAAATAAAGAAAAGACATCTCATGAGAGGTATTTTTTTAATAATTTGTTATAAATACAGGGAGCAGTTCGTTTTTGGGATATCCGTGTAGCAGAGGACTCATTGTTTCTTTTTTATAACATATACTATGGGTATTACATTACAACTTAATAAACTGCTTTCAACTTACCAGACAGCAGAAAATGCAGATGTAGGATTTTTCTTTTTTTCCTTTCATTCCAAGAAACAAAGTGGATAACATTTAGGAAAGAAAATGATAAATGATGGCTAAAAGTATTCTCTTCACTGTTACCCAAAGAAACTTAAATTCATGATGTTGACAGCAACATAAAGAGACACAGAAGCTAGACCATCAAAATGAGCATCCTACCCAGTACATAAGAGATGTATATTTTAAAAATAAGACAAATGATTAACATAATCATTCAGTGCCCATTCAAGGTTTAGGATGAATACCTGTATGATATCAGCATTACCCTTTGCAACACCAGAAGCAACAGTGCCAATTCCAGCTTCTGCCACAAGCTTTACTGACACCTTAGCTTTAGGGTTCACCTATTCATTCAGTGGACATTGGTATCTTTTATCAGCAATCTTGTGATATTTCAGTAAGAAATTAAGCATACCAAATTTGCATCAAACAATCACCTGGTGCAGATCATAGATCAATTGTGCAAGATCCTCTATGGAATAAATGTCATGGTGTGGAGGTGGAGATATGAGTGGAACCCCAGGTTTAGAATTTCTCAACCTTGCAATATATGCACTAACTTTTTTACCAGGCAATTGGCCACCTTCCCCAGGCTTCGCACCTTGGGCAATTTTGATTTCCAGCTGATCGGCATTGACCAAGAAGGTTGGAGTGACACCAAAACGTCCTGAAGCCACCTGAAGATATATCAAAGATTTTTGTGATATATTGGTTATAGGAAATGCATAATCAAATCCATTTCAGTTATCATTATATAGACAAAGGACACCCTAATACTTAAAGATTGAAAGAAGGCTACTTTCAACTTCACTTCTCAAATATTTTCGTATATGCTATTACTACTGAGACAAGGTAGTAAAAGCTGTTTGCAGCTAGTGCCACAACGGATTTCTTATAAATATGCATTGGGGAGTCCACATTAAATTAAAGAAAAATGTTCAATGTTGTTACCTGCTTGATGGCACTTGTAGCAGTATCTCCATTTTGAAGACCTTTGAGATGTGGAAGGGTCGGAGAGTACCCATCAACGACATCTGTAAGTGGTTTCCAACGAATAGGATCCTGAAGAATGGTTGCACAATCTAAATTTTATAAATATAATCATCATTGAAACACTGAACTGATGAAATAATGCATTAAAAGATAACTGTATATGCACATAAAAAAGTTGGAGGTAAAAGCTTTACCTCGCCACCTTCTCCAGAATTTGACTTTCCACCTATTCTATTCATTGCAATGGCTATAGCCTCATGAGTTTCTCTTGAAATAGCTCCAAGTGACATCCCACCGGTGCAGAACCGTTGAACAATGGATACAGCAGGTTCAACCTTTCCCACAGGAATTGGAGCACGGTCACTTTTGAACTCAACGAGATCGCGGAGCACCTAAGGTTTGAATTAACAATGTAAAGGTCAAAATCAAAGATAATCCAATTCTGGAATTTTCCTATAAAATCTATCATGAATTATTGGAAAATAAACAGGAAAAAGAAATAAATGACTTGAGCACTCACATTCACAGGCCGGTTAGCTAAATGCTGCTGATAAACTGAAAAAGCATTTTCATTTTTTTGGCGAATAGCTTTGTGGAGCAGTTTTGACATCTCTGGGTTGTTTCCATGATACTCACCTTATAATAAAGAAACAAACAAGGGTTTCTTAAGAACTTTTGAGGAAAAAATTAATTTGATCAAGCAATGACATCAGGTATCAAATAATTTGATCAAATATATACTTCAGCTGAGTTCGAAATAATTTTCATTTTACACAACTAAAGCCAGCATATAGATTTGCTTCCAGCTGGTATTCTTGTTACCCAAATTTTACAGTTGATTTATTTATGGAAGTATGGACACTGCAGCAAGGTATGGGCACCAGTCCCTGAAGATAAATGTTTGATAATAACAGTTACCTCCTGGTCTGAATTGTATAAATCCAAAATTTTCAAGTCTTTTAGCTGTATCCTCAGAGAAAGCCTTCACCCAGAAAGACAAAGTCTCCCTTGCAAGCTGTGAAAGAAAAATAATTAAAATAACCAAAAAATAAATTCACTGGATATGTGAGTCAGGAGAGCGTGATATTTTAAACACAATATTGTTATGACAGTCTCCTAACAACCTAAGATTGGCTGCACAATATTATTAGTAAATGCAACCTGTGTGCATATCGACAGTAGCAGTGGTTTAAAATTATATATTTTCACAACACCGTTGCTCTTTCTGTTTTTCTTGCATCATATTATCAATTACCAGACCTAAACTATAAACATGGAGACGAGTCAATATGTGCGATTTGAATTAAATATATATATAACATAATTTATTAATCTACATTTAACTGAAACATAAAAATATATATATATACAAATATACAGAGTGCTTCCATGGAGGGATCCCTCAAATAAGCTTATTTGAGGGACACCCTTATAGAGCCCACTCCGTATTATATTTTACTAATCCAAAAGTCTATTTTGTAGATATTCATTCAAAGATCATCTCTACACAAAATCATTTGAATCCGACATCATTTGACCACTCAATTGAATTATTGAAATTTTAGTACTTTCTTGAAGTACTTTGTTCATTGATTTTGTAGGGCACAATTGGATGTCGAAACGATTTTCGATTTCTCTCATTTTTTGCAAGGATGATCTATGAATGTCGACTTAAAAAATAGATGGTTTGGATCATTGAAAATATATACACTACATATATATGTTCAGATATACATAATATTTATATGCATGATGATGGTACTGCTGTTCAATCTGCAACCATAATTTTCAAGTTTTCCATGATTCTTACCTCATCAAAAGTTAATCCACCAACACTTGATATACTCCCACAAAATGCGAGATCAACAACCTCCTTCCCTAATCCATAAATCTCAAATATCTGTGCACCGCAATAACTATGTCCGGGGAAAGAGGTAAAAAGGATTTGTCAATTAACCGGATAAAGTGAGGGACAAAACAAATTTACTAAAGATAAAAATGTGTTAAAGAGCATGAATATTAAATCAGAATTCATAGCTTAGAAAGAAAGATACAAAGAAAGATAAATTTAAAATTTAAAAGATAATGAATCAGCATTTGTACCTTGAAAGCAACGAGATGCCCATTTTGGAAAGAATTTTAAGAAGACCAGCCTTAACAGCCTGAAATAGTTAGAAACAATCAGTTTCCCAGTATTATGTATTCAATGTGTGCAGTGGACGAGTAGTAAACCTTGTCCATCATTATTAAATAGTATTGACAAACGCAAGTTCCAAGAACGAAAAAGAATCATGGCTCATTTTATTAATTACATTTTCAACCAGGAGATCCATAATACAAAACTACTTATTTGCTCCTGCTCAGTTGTTGGATAATGCTTAGCATGTATTATACCACCACTCTAAGGAAAAACATATAAAAGAAAAGAAGCTACTTTCAAGATTTAACCAATTTTCCCAAAATATGGGTTGCAAAAGTTATTGCATACATAATAATCCATTAAAAACAGGAATCAAATTACCAAACAGGAATTTTACTTCTTATACAGTTGTACTATTGTACTGACCTTGCAGAAATTCTTTTGAGCTTGTTCAATCGTTACAGTGGGCATCTTCCCATTCCGCATTAAATTTACTGTTTTAGTACTCAGACGCCATTGCCGACACGTCTCCAATGCCAAGTATGGGCACACAGCACTGCAAAGACCAATTAAAAATATAATGTTATGCATTTTGAAACAGATACAAAATTGTTAGGAAGTAGGTCTATACATTTTGTGAAATTCATGCAATGAACATAACAAATGAATATGGGGACCCTTAACATTTTAATATGTTGTTTCAAATATGGAAGAGTTACTCATACAATTAATCAGAAAACTCCCAGCATTTGTAAATGATGCATTATAATCTGTTTTGGTTTTCTGGTACAAGCTTTTCTTATAGTCAAGATGTAATATAAATTGAATAATATGGTAAAGTACCAGGTGGTGAACCTAAGATGAAGAAAATGTTTCTACACTACACACATAATAAAAGTACACAACTTTAATGGCAATTACTATTATATGTTTATTGACACAAAGCAGCAACAAAGAAAAGTAGAAAAACACCCAAGGATTCTTTGAAAAATAACTTGTGTGATTGAGAATTGACCTTGCACCATATCCAATCAAGCAGGCAAACTGATGTGTGCTAAAGCACTGAGCAGTATCCACTATGATAGAAGCTGACATTCGCAAGCCATTTTGAATAAGATGCTGATGAACAGCACCAACAGCAAGAAGGATTGGAATTGCAGGGCGAGTTGCTTCCTGAAGTACAGAGGAGAAAAAACGGAAAAGGCATGACTGAATTGTTAAAACTTCTATCATCTACAGAGAACAAGGCTAATCTGATAAAACCAATGGAAATAAAGTAGCAAAGAATGAGTCGTAAAATCTTTAGCATTGATTACCATGTTTTAGACAATAGAGAAATTCATACCATTGGTTTTGACATTCAAAGCAAGACTTCCAAATTACAGCAAGGTGTTAAACCCTACAAGCTAAAAAAGAACCGAGCAAAGTGCTACGTAGAAAATAAAAGAATAACAGTAAGAAAATGACTCAACTTATTCTCATTGTACAGGCCGATCTTATATCAAGTTCAAAAATGGTTGAACAAAGAAACACAAGTTTTGCATGAATAGAGAGAAGCTCAATTGAATCCTTACCAGCTCATCAGACCGATCAGAGAGCACAAGCAATTGGCATCCATTTTGAACAGCTTCATCAGCAGCTTCACAAAGCCTATATAGTGTCTTTTCCAAGGAACCATCAACCCCTTTATGGATATCAAAAAATGTAGGTAAAACTTGGGGTTTCAACTGATCGTCCTTTAGCAGCAAGTCAAGTTCCCCTTCATTCAGCACAGGACTAGACAAGATAACCTGGTCCAGAAAATTATACAAATTTTAATTCATCAGATCTATATTAAAAGAGAAAAAACTAAAACATAATCTTCATTTCAACGACATTATAGTTGCCATCACATATATCTGAGGCAGAGTGGTACACGCTAACAAACCTGTGATGCATTTTCAGGTCCAACCTCCAAAATATTTTGTCTTTTTCCAATGTTGACTTCAAGAGACATAACCAAACCTTCTCTAAGAGGATCAATGGCTGGATTTGTAACCTGCAAAGAAGAAAATGAATAACCAATAGGCAAAACAAATATGATATTAACATAATAAAACTCTTACTTACAAAAATAAATAAACTATAAAATCAAAAGCCAAATTTTGCATTTATTTTTAATAGAAACAAAATTTATTGAAAGAAAATGAAGAGGAACACACAAGCGGATAAGGCATCCACAAGACAAACGAGCAACAACAGAAAAACAGACTAAAAAAACAAAGACACCAGCCAAACTACACAGAGACTGCTACACCAGAAAGACCCAAAGAGAACAAGTCACAAAAAAAACACTTCACATCACAGCAGCAGCCATATCCCTCAAAATAGTGGGAGTAAGAACGGTCTTTGAAATCTGAAGTGACAGAAGCCCATATAGCTGCCCAGAATTTAACAAAAGCCACATTTTACATCAACATCAATAGATTTACAGAAAGAACATACAGACCATAACATGAAGAATAATTGTATGATGTGGTTGAGACTTGATTCCTTAACATCTTTTAGGACATTTCCAGTGTGAACTAATGAAGTTCCTTATGCAGATATATGACAACATGACAAAAGGCTCAGTTTCAGTTCCACTAGGGTAGAACCTTAGTTTTAAGAGACATTTCAAAAAGTACAAAATAAAAACGTAAGAACTTCTACCCTTATGGAAATACAACTAAAAATAAGAGCTTCACCCTAGTTGAAATGAGACTAGGCCCTGTGTCATGTTATGAGGAACAAGAAGATCAATTATCGATAAAGTGCAACAAGATTAATGATTCTCAATCATTGTACTGTTTTATATTGTTTCCGTCCACATGATTTGGGACAAAATACCCTCAAGACAGCAAATTTAGTTCGTTGGCTGTTCATGCAAAAACAAATACTTCTGACATGATCCAAAAGAGAAGACCCTATACTTGTCTATCTCCACAACAGTGTGTTTTGTGCAAAGGGGCACGGGAAATTGCAGATCATATTTCCTCTTGCATTGACAAAAAAGAATAAATATTATCTTTTGAATTGGACCTTCATAACACGATCTGGGTTATGTTGCATTTGTTTGAACTGGTGGGGATTTGGCCATGGAATTGCTATTGCTTACGGGTGAAAAATTATTTGGGTATTGGAGCCAACAAAACAGCAATTATTCTTTGGTGCTGATAAGTGCATCCATACTGATGTAAAGAGACCAAGAGTCATTTTAACAATTATGCATATACAACCCATACAGCAGTGGATAACTGATTCTGTTCTACTCTCTTAATACTCTGTTTAAAAGAATATAATCAAAGAGAAACTCAAATGTTTGGTAGATCAATCATCTAATTTTGGCATATAAAATAATAAGATGGAAATTGTTATAGTATAGGTAATCTAGGCATCCACTCACAAGTTCAATAAAAACTGTAAGTAACAGACCTGTGCAAACCGTTGCTTGAAATAGTCATAAAGCATATGTGGCCTCTGAGATAATATTGCCAATGGGATATCATCTCCCATGCAAAATGTTGGCTCCTTCCCTTGCGAAGCCATAGTCTCAATAACCATTTGGACATCCTCACTGGAGTAGCCAAATGCCCTGCTCCGATAGAAGTTTACAATAAATAAGCCCCATTCAAGAAAGTACTTATGTAATAACCATACTCAAAGTAAAACCATGACCATCACAAAAAGACTGGAAACGTCAATAAAATAGATGGACTAAATCAAGTAATGCAGTCAGCCTGAGACACCAATACGATACTTTAGATAGAAATCAACTTATCCATTCCATTGTCATTAATTCAGTACCATCCACTTAGTTTCTATTCTCTACAGTTCATAGAAATCAAAGCCATGCATTTGCTTTGAGGTTTTTGCACAAATATTCAATTCGACAAATTTATCAGACTTTAATTATTACATTTTATATACCCTTTAGTATTACTTTTTAAATGGAAATACATCTGGCTAAATACTTGCTCTGCAGCTTACAATGCAATAAGATGGGAAATAGAAGACAAAACAGTTCCAAACCTCAACAAAAGGTGTGATCAGAAAAGCAACTTTTCCTTGGGAAGAAGAAAGAAACCAAAAGAGTAAGTATGTTTACTGCTACATATATTTGGCTTTGACAATTTCAGGAAGAGAAACCCCACAGCCAGGGAGATTTTCTTCTTGTGGAACAATAAAAAATGTACACCATAGAAGGGATAATATCTAACAGGATTTTTTATGAGAGCACATTGGTATGCTAAACCACAGTACATGATATCTTATACCACAACAATCAAAAACTGAATATTACTTTTGCTATATATCAGCAAAATAGTATGCATATCACAGAAATTAAGTAGGAACATCAATCATGTGGGTACAGCAGAAAATCATGATTATAATACTGATAAGAACTTATATGAGATTGCTACCATATCTTTGCATTAACGAATGGCCAATGAAATAGATAACTCACTGTTGCCGCCTTAGGATTGCATCATTTTCTGCAACAGTGCCTGAAAGGAAGTTCACAGCTTTCAAGGATCGCATGTTTTCCTGGACCCACTTTCCATATGGATGTGACAAGGCTACTCGCTTTTTAACTTCTGTGTTCTCATAAACCTGCAATTTGAAATGCTTAAGATTTAAAATAAGCTTTAAGGCAAGGAAGCCTAGATAATGGGTAGCAAAGCTGAAAAATAAAAAGAAAGGTTAAATTTTGATGAAAATATGCCTGATTTGAAAAGAAAAAAGAACAAGAAACGCATACATCAACCTATGTACTCTCATGACCAAACAATATGAAATGCTCAGGTTAAACCATGACCATAGAGAAACATTACATACGCAAGCCAGTAATAATTTCATTTTTCTTACTGCACCATCATCATTTAACAAACCTCGACACAAACTGATGGAGGGTGAATCTACTGTGAAACATAAGTTTGGGTACAAGAGTGCAAAGGAAAAAACTTTAGGTACTAAGTGCTGAAACTCGGTAAACTTCTAGGTAATAAAGGGAAAACTACTCAGAAAAAAAAAACAATAATCTTTTTATTTTTATTTTTAAGATAAACGATTTTATTAACGAATAAACAAAAGAAGTACACAAACAGGAACAAAGAACATTAAAATATATATATATAACAATAATCATCATAGTTACTTCAAAACCATCCATCTATATATAGCACCAAGGAAAACCAAAAGAATGTTGTACAAACTTGGCCTGTCAATGAATCCCCAGTTACTACCATTGTTGGGACTAAATGTTCATCACAAACAAATCCAAAGCAGTAATCTTATACAGAGACAAAGCAACAGAAAATAAAAATAAAAAACTAAGTGCTCTACAAACCTGACCACTTATTAAATCAGCAGCTATCATCATTCCAGGACCTAGACGGCCTTTCATTGTAATTTTTGAATCATCCACAGGTAGAACACCAACCTGAACAAGATAAGCACACCGAATATCTTTTAGTACATTGATCGTAAACCAGAGTCAACAGCTTCTAATGTTTATTCACATCAAACACATTATGAAGATAAGACGTTAATAATTCATCACTGTATAATTTTCATAATAGTGATTACATAGAAATGACAGTCTGGCCGAGCAAACAAGCAAATTTAAAAAATTAAAAACAAAAAACATACACACAGACACACAACATCCTAAGAGACAGTGGCATCCCAATCCATGTTCACTGAAGAAAGGACAGTCTTTGAATTAGGAAGTGACTGACACCCAAAGCAAGACCCAGAATCTATCTTGTCACAAAAGATATCCACCGCCTCTCTATCTTTACTCTAAAAGATGAAACTGTTTCTTTCAGACCAAACCACCAAAAGAATTGCCAGCACTCAAAAAGACACTGCAGCACATAGGACACCGATTGAGGGTAAGCACACTGAAAAGTACTGCAAAATTACTACAGAACTAAATACAACAGGCCAGGTGCTGGACTCTCATATTTCATACGTTAGAAGATCCATCTACTCCTTAAGAAGTAGTATTCCAAACAGAACTAATAACATTTTCTCTTTCCCAGTTAATCATTTAGTACTTCTAGACATCACTAATACTTCTTACAGGTTCTATCACTAATACTTCTTGCAGATTCTGAACCCTCACTGATTGACTACTATTAATGACTGACTCTTAGACTATCATTAGTAACTAGACAAAATGAATATACCCTATCTTTGAACTGTTTTATTTTTATTGAATAGTTATGTTTATTATCCCACAAAACACAGAGCTTTATTAATTATCTCAATCATCAGCAGAAAGCCAGTTGCACGAACCAAAGTTGTCCTCCATCCATCCAAGCACTCAAGCTTTCCCAAACATTAAGAATTTTGAAGTAATAAAGGAAACAGAGCGCACCTCAGATGCAACATATACAACATTATCAGATGTCCGCCAATACCTAGCCGGGCGAAGTCCATTGCGATCAAGACAGGCCCCAACTGTTTTTCCATCACTGTACCATATAAGTTAGAAAGCAACAGTCAGAAAGAATAATTGTACATTAAAAAAGGATACTATTCAAAATGCAAACGTGACTCAGCAAAGAACAATTTTCAGGTCACAAAACTATACTACTGTACAAAGATCACAAAGCAATATGGTGTGTAAACATCATTGATCCAGAGCCATATATCTGTCACACAAGTATACTACTTTACACAAGATAAAATTTCATCACAAACTAGTTTTTTCAAACCTTTTAGGGAAACAAAGAAAAGACCTACTTTCACACCTCATTTTTGGTAGTCTACTACCCAAGGATGAAAGTATAGGTGTCCATGCAAAATTGATCCAGTATCCAGATTCACATAAACATCAATAGTCTTCTGGATTTTATGAAATTTTCAATGAAAATATCTGTAAAAATTATGAAAACAGTGGAAGTTTTCTTATAAGCATGAAAATATTGAACAAAAGTTTGAGCTACACCAGACTAATGAACGAGTTATACATGTGAAATTCATAAAATAGCATAATCAATAAATCTTTATAAATATATGAGATGTAGCTGCAGCCCATGTCATAACTCAGGACAGACAAGAAATAGTTCATGTGGCTTTAGCAGCAGAGTTAGCTGCTTTTAGCAGCTGCTTCCTTCAAATCAAGCTGTTGGTGGAATTTGCACATAAAAAAAAAGTTCCGCTGGAATTCTGGTGTTAGTGGAAACTCTAAGTATTTCTAGGGAAAGAGGTAGAAATCCTCAATTTCCACCAAGACAGAAATTTAGACACAATTGTGGAAGGATACACTTTCAACGCTATTTTCCGTGGTCGTGCTCTCAAAAGAAAAAACCCCGAAATATAGGCCCATATTTTCATTCTGGTGAGAATAGAATATAATTCTCAAACCAACACTAAAACTAAAAGACAATGTGTCTCCTAGACAATCTCTGATACCCTAAAGCTCTTGCCATGCACATCAAAATCAAATTGGATCAATTGCCACTAGCTGCAAATCTAAAGGTATTTAATAAGAAATCTCATACAATTAAAGAAACAAAACACTCTTTGAAGAGGTACCTAACCATATGGAAAACTAAAAACATGGATACTGTTATATTGTTCTTAGGCCGTACAATGAAATAGCTTTTCACTAAACAAAACAAATGAGACAATGCCTCATTTTAATCAATGCACTCTTTACCTTCACGTTTTCATATGCTTTTAGTTATGCAGACCCTAACAAGGCATCTACTTGTTCTTTAATATCGCATGCATTGACTTCGGAAGCTTTACCTGAATAACAGTAAAGCAGGTCCATCCCAAGGCTCCATCTGACCCTTGTAATAGTCAAAAAAATCAACCACCTAAAAACAGAAACAAATTAAGTATAACTATAGCATAACCAATATGTAGGATAACTTAAGGATTTACCAATTTGGTTCAGGTTTAGCTCAGACTACAAGAGTAGTGGAAAATGATAGATTAAGAAAATCCAGATATTAGAGAAAAAGAGAGAGTTTTTCCTGTTCCTGTATTCTCAAATTCTTTTGCATGCCATATCTACAGGATAAACAAATAAAACAGAGAAGCCTAAAATACCCTTGCAAAATAACTAAAGGAACTCAGAGCCAAAACAACAAACAACAATAACCTGCCAAAGAAACAAGTCGACAAATGGCACGCTTGTAATATGACTATATCACTTCGCAGAATTTAAAGGGTAGAAAGTTCCAAGACTAAGTACAACGATTCAACTAGCAATTAAATCAACATGAAGGCTTTCTAAAGTAAAGACAGGTGAGAGTGTGTGGATTGAGGCATTGAGAAACGAATTTTTTTTAAAATTAAACACACCTTAAGACGTAAAGAACAAAAGGATAGTTAAAGCGGATTAATGAATCTAAGCCCCATTCAGAATCTAAGGCTTCATTTAATTATGGATTCACCGAAAAGGTTAAACAAATGGACACAAACCAGATTAAATCTATATATAAAAAATGAGCCACAAAACATATGTAAGAAAAGAAAGGCAAACTATAACGCAACCACATGCATATTCATGCTTTAAACCAAAAGTTGAGATATCAACTAAGATTACCTCAGGATATTTTATCGACAAAGTTGGGTGATTTTTGTATCCCTCTGGGACAAGAATCATTAGAGCCTCCTCAGCACTGCGGCCACTTCTTAGTAATAACTAAGCACACATAAAGAAGAGGATGAAAGGCAACAAGTCAACTCGAGGGGAAAATAATTATTCGAAATAAAATAGAAGCATAATAAGTTCTAGTCAACCATGAAAGAATGTGTGTTCCAAAAATCAAAAACTCGAAAGTTTGGAAGAAGTATAAGGGCAGCATATAAATGTAGACCAACTATCATGAAAACAGGCACATCACTCAAAACACAGAAATGAAGATGAACAACTCATCATGAATCAGCTTCGAAACCAAGCTCGAGCAGATACTAATCAGGAACAGGCAGATTAGCATAAAGTTACATGGATAGTTCAGAAGTGAAATCAGCTTTTTATTTCACAAAAATCTACAGAAAAAAAAATTTAATAAAGCAACACAAGTCCACAAACTGTTTTACTTCTTATTAAATTTCAGAAGATATTTTTTGTACTATAAACTTCCTTGGAAACATGGCAGCATGTATTATAGGTAAGTATTTTAACAACCTAAATACATTTTGGACTGCCATTGAAACAGTAAAGGAGAGGATCAAAGAAATATCAATTTGCAGAATAAATCAAAGAGTTTCCCAATGACTTTATATTTCATTAGTTTTGAGACAAAATACCATTTATTAAGAACCAAAAATGTGGAGGATCAGTAGGAATTGACAGACTGTCAGTGTACTTAATAAATAAAGACATGAACGTCAGAATTTAACAACAAAAATGAAAAGGCTTCAGGCATGGCAACCCTTTCCATATCTATAATGATGTGGAAACAAATAGCACCTAATTATAACTTTCGCTATTAAACAAAACATGATGAAAATACAATTAGGCTAAAAGATATTGCACCGAAACATCATACTCATAATGCAAAAAAATTCTCTGAACTGAACACATTAACTTGGTTTTATCCTCAAAGCAAGTGATGCCCAGAAAGCATCCAGAAAGCTATAAGTAAAGTGTGATTGGCTCTACTTCAGTTTTGTGAAGACATGCTGCAATATCATCAAAATATTGGACCCACTTGAAGAGAGAAAGAAAACCGATTTTACAAAACCCACTTGGAGATAGGTTAATTTTACGTTTAATTTATTTATTTCCTGTGAGTCATCAAAACAGAACTCTCTATAAAATTATAAATAAGAGCTACATATGTTAATTCCATACTTCAGCTGCACTATCAAGATTTGCAGAGTCAGATGCCTTCGGATTGCCGTATGGCCGAATTTCATTTTCACGACCATTCCATACAGGTGATTTCAATGAAGCTTCACGAGATTGCATCCAGTTCAAGTTTCCCTGAACATAAATGTGGTGTCAACTTAAAATGAAACTGTAACTCATACAACCAATTTAGAAATTATCTAGAAAACTTTTCAAAAAAAGAAAAATAAATGAAAACCTGTATGGTATTAATCTCTCCGTTGTGACCAAGTAACCTCATTGGTTGTGCAAGGGGCCATCTGGGAGTGGTATTTGTGCTATACCTCCGATGATAGATGGCAAAAGGGGATTTATACAGGTCACTTTGGAGGTCAGAATAAAATAAACCAAGAATTTCTGAGCGGAGCATTCCCTTGTAAACTATTGTTTGATTGGACAAAGAACAGAAATAAAGCTCATTTCCCCAACTTTCTGAGCTTGCTGCTTTCTCGATTAACTTCCGGCATATGTACAGTTCTCGTTCAATGTCCTCAACATTTTCCTCTTAACAACTTTGACGAATACCTGTTGTATGTTGGGCATTGTTTCTTTTGCATAGTAACCAACTACAGAAGCATTCACAGGAACAGGTCTCCATCCGAGCACTTCAAGACCCTCTTGTCTAAAAATATTCACAATAACTACAAAGAAAACAGAATTTACAGTCAAACAACAGATTATATTAACGGACTGAACTTAACTCAGAAATTATGGCAAACAGAACTGACAGAAACTGGTAGATAAATAGACAGATGGTTGAGAGATGAATGTAGAAAAGCTAGACAGAGATAGAGATAAGTACGTATGCTTCAAAATTGAATTAGCATTATTGTTGAAAGAAATAAGAACTCGATCATATAAATTTATATTTCTTCTAGTAATCAACAAAGATTATTCATTGCTACGAATAAATTATAAGAAAGAATGAGGACCCGTTTCTTATCTCCCATCTACTATTTTGCTGCTATTTATTCATAAATCAATATTGGTCAGTTCATCAAGAAACTTACATTGAGAAACAAAAAAGCTTTAAATCTAATCAAATCAATTTTATTTTATAACTGAGGTATGTGAAAATAAAAACCTCAAATGGCTGTGGAAATCATGAGATGTAACCTAACCATTACACCTTACACAACCTAGAGAATACATCTGCACTCTATAAGTCTCAAAAGGTTCTGAAAATATTTCATCAACCCTCAAGGAAACCTTGATAGCCAAACTATTGGTGGGTTTAGAGTGGACTCTTTTCAGGTTGACAGAGTGTCTTCATTTCTTTCTCCATTTCTTGAAGATCAGCATTATAGTTTGTTTCAGTTTCTTCTGCAGCATCTAAGGAATCTGGAAAGATCCCTGATCACGAGTCATGCTTATTCAATGTGAGGGCAGAAACCAGACACAAAATACTGACCAAATGACTGGATTAGCTAGCTTTGAAGCAAATAGACTGTCCAAACTCGTTAACTAGTATAGAAAAATAGGATTGCAAAAGACTAACAATAATAATATGGAGGACAAGTTATTGAATTTATAAGGTTGGTGTAGTACCCACTAAAATACAAGGCCTTACCTGGGTGGTGGTTCATGCGAAGTTAAATACTTGTGATATGATTCAAACAAGCCCTTAAGTATGTTAATCTCAACACTGGTCCGCTTTGTGTAGAATGGAGGGAGAGGGTGATGTTAATGTTTTCTCGCATTGCAATATTACACAGCAAATTTAGGCCAAGTTATTAGATATGTCTGGACTGGTATGGGCTTTTCCTTGTTGGTAGAAAGGTTATTGCATTTAGAGGCCAACAAAAAGGCAACCACTCATTGCGGTGCTTGATTTTGGTTCTTTTGTGGATTATTTGGTTGAAGAAAAAAAAAACATAGATTTTTTACAAGAAGAGATATGATCTTCTTTTGAATAGGAATAAATTTTTAGCTTCTCTCTGGATACCTTTGCCAGAGAATTTAAGAGATAATACCTAAACCATCTTCAGACCGAAAATAAGATAAAAAATCATCTTGATGGGTGAGGAGGAGGGTTGACTTGCTTTAAACATAACTCATGCAGACCTTAACCAAAATTCAAGAATTATGCACATATTCTATCAGTGAAAACAGAAATAAATTATTGTGACACACTTAATTCAAGGATTATAAAAAAATCACCTTTTTTGGCTTCTTTCATAAGGTCGTCATCTTTTGGGAGGAAAACCATTCCAACACCAGTGTGCAACTTGTCAAAGGAAGAAATCCCTTGCTTGTTAGCCCAATTGTCAAATAGATCCCATGGGATTGAACTCATCAATCCTGAACCATCACCAGAGTCATTATCTGCTCCACAGCCACCTCGATGTTCCATGCAGCCAAGAGCTGTTAGAGCATCTTGAATAATCCCATGGGATGCTTTGTTTTCCAAATTGGCAATGAATCCAACTCCACAAGCTCCCCTTTCTGCTATAATATCATGCAAGTCTGCAACCTGTTGAGCATGGAATTCGATTTTCTAGAAATAAGTGCTTGCAATAACTCATTCCAAATGCATAAACAACTACTGCGCCAGAAAAGAAAGAAAGTGGAAGAGAACAGAGGGTCAAAGTTTCTAACAAATTTTCATGAAAGACAATAAACTTTCATGAAATAAGTCTCTCTCTTGCTTGGTCCTCAAGACAATGGAAATGATTGACAGCTATCCTGCACAACCACTGGTGGAACATAGTTCAGGCTGAAGGGGGTCATGCCTCCCCCTTTCCTCCCAACCCAAGATTTCAAAATTCCCTTGACACACCAACTATGGGATAATTGTCTCTTTCACAAATTCTACTCATACAAAACTCTTATACAGCATATAAATTGAGACGTGTACAACCTTAGGACGACTAAATTTCTGGCATATTAGTGGGTAATATCCTGCAAACTTTATATATGGTTTACTTTTAGAACTAATATTTCATATTACAGCTGTAGAGTTTCAATTAACACATATTCATGCATAGAAACTAAATAACCACCCTATTGTGTATTAGAAACTCTACTAAAGGTGTATCACATATGTTTCATCAAAGTACTAAAAACTATTTTTAAGAATTAATCAATGGAAAACACCAAAACTTGAACTGAAGGGTATCACTGGAAAGAACTTCTAAGCTCTTCTATAATACTTATCGACTATATTAGGTAAGGAGGCAACCTGTAATTTGGTAGCATATTATCTCATATGTATGTGTTCCAGCAAGAATTTTCAGTAATGAAGATTGTCAAAAGTAGACTGCATCATATCTTGTATATTGAAATGAAAAGTAGACAGAAGTTTTTACTTAGTTTATGATAAGATGAAGATATTGCTTAAGAGGATAGTTTAGTGAGAAATTCTATTTTGATCTTTCGTATGATCATCATGTTCGTAATTAATTTGACACCTTAAATTTTACTCTAGTATAGATAAATCTAGGAAGCACAAAATCTCCTCCAGGTATGTCATCACAATTGTTTGACAAAGGAAGGACACCTGTCAGGGTAAAACATATATACAGACATTCCATACACGTCTATGCTATTTGATTAATATGCCATGCCACTGGGTAGCATACCAGGACATGCCTATGATATTTGTCTCTTTTATTAATATGGTTGATGTAATCAGTGGAGAAAGACTCAAATAATCACAATACTGCCTTCAGTTATGAACAAGCATATCCAACTAGCGGACATGAATTATAGCGTGGTACTAAGGAAACATCCCTGAGCATTTCTTTTACTACATTAGTTCTCTATTTGTAACTGAAATCATTCATCTTGCGTTTAGCAAAAGTCAGAAAAACTTTAACGCTTCAAAGCAATGAAAAATAGATACTTCCAAAAGCCCAAACAAACAGTGCCTTAAGACCTTGAAGAACAACTGCATATCAAATAAAAGAAGCTCGCAAACACCAAACAAGGGCAATGAAAACAACACAAGGAACACGTTTGACTCTGTTCTTAAATCCCATTTTCTATTTTCCCGGGAAAACCGTTTGTTAGGATCGGAACCAAACACCTCCTCCTCTCTAAGTCTAAAAGCATACCTTTGGCTTCAAATCCGAAGGAGGAGAAGCAGCTGATTGATCCAAAGCAGCATCGCTACGTCCAAGGTCAAGAACAGCGTTGACCGAGTAGCTCCTGGAAACGAATTGAGGGAAGGACCGATGCTCGGAGGCTCTGACTTTCCTGCGGGTCCGCTTCGATTTACAGTAGAGCCCGACGAAATCGACGACGAAGCGCCCGTTCCGAAGAGGCTGGGCGGGCGAGCGGCCATTATTGGAGCAATGAACCAGCTGAGGAATCGGAGCCAATGACTGCAAAGCCATTATTGAAAACGAAGAAGAAGAAAGAAGGTACAGAGAGAGAGAGAGGGAGGGAAGGAGGAGAGCGAAAGAGTGAGTGAGAGAGGAGTTCGTGGAGAATGAGAAACGTGGTGTGGTGTGGTGTGGTGTGGATGAGAGTTGAAGATAAAAGGGGGAGAGAGAGAGAGAGAGAGAGAGAGAGAGATAGAGAGAGAGAGGCTCGGAGAACCAAAACCAACCACCCGCGTCTCACCTCACCTCACCTCACCTCACCTCTGGCGTCTACTTCGTCTACGTTCGATTTTCTTTCTTTCATTTTGTTAACTGGGCCTCCCCCTCCGCAGCCTCTATCTCCTGCGCCTCGGTGCACCCGTCTTACGCTGCGTCCTCGCCCTTCGTCATTTTGCCCCTTGGGTGCTCCCAAATCCCACTACGTGGGAGTGATCAGAAAAGGGCTCTCTTTTTTCTCTGTTTTTGTAGTGGTCAGTTCGTTTTGTTATGAAAAACAATAATAATTAATTATCAAGTGAGAAAGAAAAAAGAGACAAATGAATTTGGACTTGCTTTGGTCATATGCGGCATCGAGGACGAGTTGTAGGTTTAATTACATATGCTTGTGCGACAGGCAGCTGATTGGGTCATCTCTAAACGAGTTAGGGGTCAAACCCAGACATGGCCCGCCAGACTTCCTTGTGCGTGAAGTACTATATGGTTAAACAAAGGGTTTTTATTAAAAATAGCCAAAATTTACTTCCCATTTTTATAAGGGATTTTTGTAAAAATGTCACCTGAATTTATACTTTAGTTTCAATTTGTCATATTAAAGAAAAATTTAAGAGTAATGTCACCTTAATTTTTCAAAATCCATGATTTGCCATCTGACTTTAACATCATCCAATTTTTCATCCATTTTTAAGGGTATTTTAGTCTTTCTATTTTCAAAGAAAGAAAAAGAGAAAAAAAGAGACCTCTCTCCCCAACCCCACTCGCCCCCAAAACGCATCACACAGGACCCTTTCTTGTTTAAAAGATATACAATTGCTTCCTTCTCAAAATCCATCCTCTTTCTTGTTTAAAAGATATACAATTTTTTTATAATGATTTTTCCATTTTTAAAATACCCTTGAAAATGGAAATACTAAGGGGGGTGTATCCAATTCTAACTTTTAAATACTTTTTTTAAGTGAATGACTTTTCTAGAGTAGACAAATTCTTAATGACTTTTACATACTTTATAAAGTTAAGTGACAAACTTTCATATACTTTTTGTCATAGAGTTTTATAGACTTTTAAATACTTATTTTTATATTTATTTTACAAATAGCATTTATCTTTTATGTTGAATGAACTAGTCGGCATATATTGAACAAAAAATTAGGGAAAAAAACAATTGGATACAATTACATAAAAGCAAAGAATAGTTCTCCTTAACATTAGAAAATGATAAAAATGACAAAGTACATTTGAAAATGTACCATAAGGAAATAATTGGCATTCAACTAGCCATGATTCAGTTTTTAAAAAAGCTTAGCCATGCAAACATAGCATATGAGACAATCAATATAATAAAATATTTATATGCAAACATAGCTGAAGGAAGTGGATGAGAAGAGATATTCATCAACAGAAACGTGTGGATGAGAAGAGAAGAAAAACATTCAATATTTTTTTACTAACCTGAAGGAAGTGGATGACAATGGGATACCAAAGTGGAGCCCTAACCATGAAGAAAAAAGATCCATCTGCATGATGCTTGATATAACAAAGGAAAAAGGAATTGGAGACGTTTGGAGACGTTTTGGTTCTATCTTCTCAGCTTCCCAATATTTTTATAAAGTCTGGTGTAAATTAGCAAGACTTTTGGTAGTAAGAATTACCTTTAAAAGTATTGAAAAGTCATTTATTTAACAAAGTTTTTAAAAGTCATTAACATTTTGGATACCTCAAAACTTTTAAATACTCTTTAAAACTCACAATTGAATACAACTAAACTTTTAAAGACTATTTAAAAGTTACAATTGAATACCTTCAGACTTTTAAACTCATTAAAAGTCATTAAAAGTTAGAATTGAATACACCCAAAATACACTTGAAAGTGTAAAGACTAAAATACCCTTAAAAATGAATGAAAAATTAGATGATGTTAAAGTCATATGATAAATCATGGATTTTGAAAAATTAAGATACACTTTTCTTAAATTTTTCTTTAAGATGACAAATTGAAATTACGATATAAGTTCATGTGACATTTCTACAAAAATCTGTTTTTTCATAAATATCAGTTTTTATAAAAACTTTCAAAAGTAACCAAAAACTCACCTGAAAAGATTCAAATGCCCTTAGGACTAACACCCACTTTCTAAAAAGAAAAACTTTGTTCCAGACTTGCGGCAGAAGGAGAGAAAACTATGATGGGCTTAGCCGCCCTCAACTAAGTGGTTAAGGAACTAACTTTTGGAGACATGGGGAAATAAATACTCATATTTTCTGGGGAAATATAGATAAACATTGGGTATTTTATAATTGTTGGAAACTAGGTGGATTGCAAAGTCAATCTAAGAAGCTTTGCGGCAAAAACTTGTTGAGGGTGGGTTTGTAAAAGTCTGTGTGAACTGAGGATGTCATGTTGCTGCGACAAAGCTTGGTGTGGGGGACCATGGATGTATGGATTGACGATCCTCAGGTGAAGTTTTCATTACATCATAGTGAGTTAACCAGGTTTGGACTGGCCCGGTGGAGTAATCCAGATTTCAAGCTTCAACAACTCAAGGTACAGAGAAAGAGAATTGCATGTGTGAAAGTTTTTTATTCTGAGGGTAATTTGGTCTATTGAAATGGTATATGTGAAAGTTTTTATAAAAACTAATATTATGAAAATAAGAGTAAATTGTAGTGAAAATAAGATCCATATGACTATTAGATTGCCAATAAAGAGAACAAAACCGGGTTCAAGACATAATGTTTTGTGTTTTATTTTCTTCTAAATTGCTTCGGTGATTTGCTTAAGTTCTATCTTTCCTTCGAAACTCAAAATCGTGAATCGAAAACCAACCAAAACTCAAAATCTTTGAAAATAACAACCAAAAACAGGTTCAGAAACAAGATTTCAATTTCAAAATATCAATAAAATAAAAAACGAGATATGAATCCATATTGGAAGAATAGAAATTTAAAGAAATTGAAACAAAATCACTTACTTCAAAACAATGATATCCACATCACCTAAAGTAAAATCGATCCAATTACTGACCATCTTAGTACAATCTCAAATTGAAATGAAAAAATTGGGTTGGAAATCATTAAAAATTAGAATGGAATGTAAGAGATGAAGAACACAGAGAAACTGAGCTTCAAATGATGCTCATTAGATTCAATGCCAAATGAAGGGATAAACGTGATTTTGCCATCAATTTAAAATTCGAATTGGACATATGGATAGTGGTGGGTAAGGTCTGATTCGGCCTGGTTCTCACTTTAAACTGAAACAGTAAGTGGTACTACTCATCCAGTCCAATTTGATCTGGTTCAATCCGGTTATTTTCGGTTCCAACCGAGCTTTAAATTTGCATGAAAATCTGATTCCATATAATATAGGACATTGACCGTTCAGTATTTAATTGTTGTTAATTCTCTTGGTTGATGGAAAAGCCAAAATGGAAAATGCTGAAGACATATATGCAAATGTTACATGAAATAAAGAACTATAGATATGTATATATATTTGATAGAATTGCATATATGATGTATTTAAAATTCGGCAAAAAAAATTATACACTTCCTCTATGCATGTCTTTTGGTTGCAACTCGGTGGCGTTATGTGAATGGGTCAAATGTATATAGGTGATCTCAATTGGTTTTTAGATTCAAATGCGAATGAGTTGTGTGATTGTTGTGATATTACGAATATGTTTTGAATCAAATGTTAGATTCTATAGTGTCTAAGATCTTTCACTCAAATTTGAAATGCATATAACTCATACCTCACGCCATTCTTTCTAGAGTACATGGTCTCAGAACTCATTCAACAACAATAGCAATGCAAGCAAGGGACGAACGGCTTAAGACTTCTCCTCTCTCAAAAACTGTTTTAATTCTCTCTTTATAATGAGATTAGGGTTAGAGAACGTATCTAATGAGAGCAAGTTCTTAAACTTATATAGGGCTAGATCAAGTCATCTCTACTCATCACCGAGGCTTGGCTTGACTAACACTCTAGGCCCATCAAGCAACAGTTCACACAAAAGGAAGTAATTAGAACCCCTTTAATTGGCTCCAAAACTTTCATTAATTCACAAGGTTTTGAGCGGCAAAGTACAACCTAATTTAAACTCTTATCAAACCTCAATAACTCAATGACTCCTTAAATATGACCACACCTAGTGCACCAATCCAAATATGAATATAACCTCAAATGTTAATATGTTGGGTTCTTTATTGTATTATGAATATGGTTTTGAATTAGATGTTAATTGGTTTTGTAAAATGCACTCCCATCGTTGATTTTATTTCCTCAATATAGAATAGGAAACAACGAAAGCTTTGTCTGGTTCTTGATGTGTCCGCATTTGATAGTATTCTCATAAGATAATGTAACTTAAAATGTATTAAGAAACTTGGTTCTCATTTTTTTGATATTCATATGAACGTGACAAAGTGGGGATGCATAAAATTTTCTTTAGATTTTCAAAAACCTTACTTAAAAGTATGGTCTTCACAAGTGAAAACCAAGAATTAGATTGATCTCATACCCATTCATTCTCTCCTCAATTCTTGACTTCCCCTAAGTAAACATATCACACTCTTTGCAAGGAGCTTGTAGCTTAAGTGGTTAAGAGCAATGTCCTGCATCTGAGGTCCTGTGTTCGAATCCCACTTCCCGCAATATCATGTCACACTCCTCCTCTTAAATTGCGTGATACTTGGCCACTGATTTTAAGATTTGCCCCAGTAGCAGAATCTTATTCACCAATATATATATATATATATATATATATATATATACATTGGTGAATAAAGAAAGAAAATGCTTGTGAGAAAATTGGTTGAAGTCACAATTGGGGGGAGCTAGAAGAACTCAACTGATGTGATGAACTGGGGTAGTGTTCAGAAATAACAAACATCAGAATCTCATTTCATTTTTCCTGTATACAATTGGATACAATACAGAGGCTACAAGTCCCAGAAACCTCTGTCTCTCAAGCTCAAAGAAAGAGACAAAAGGAATAGATTGATCAGAAAATTTTACATTCTGATACAATTTACAATGCACTACTGCTGCTCCTGCTCACAGCTTCTTTCTATAATTTAAAGGAAATATTTAATACATCTACCTATGGCCTTGTATGTATAATTAATATATGGTAAAAAAAAAAAAAAAAAAATTGCAAAGGACAGAAGCTTTCTTCAAGGGATGAAAGTTTGTGCACACAATATAATCTACATGGCTGAAGATACAAGAAATTGGTTTCAAGTAGTCTCTTCAGCAAATACTTTATATATGAAATCACGAAAACGCCTTGAATATTGTCTTGGATCAACAGCTGAGATCGAAGTTGGGTCATATTGGATGGATTTGTATGCATGCTCCAGCTTCTTGCTAATGTCATAGTCTTGAAGTATGTCTATGATCCCAAAGAACATTATCACTTCATAAAACTCCCCTGTTGGGTCACCCACAAGCTGAAACTCACAATCACTTTTTCTCTCAGTCTTTTCAACTCTTGCCGGCATATTCAGCCCCAGTTTAATACTAGCCCACCTGCAATAGCAATATTTTTTCAAAACAAAATTTCCAGTTAAATTTATCATTTTCGGCCTCTAGCTTTGTTATAATCACATAAAAGATAAAACCAGATTACTTGGAATAACATGTTGAAATTACTTAAGCAGCAAGTAATGATTTAATTAGAGAGAGATTTCACCTCGATGGGTCTAAAAGAAGCTGATCCATGTCTGCTCTTGAAAGGCGGGGGGTTCCATCTCTCTCATTTTCAGCTGTGAGTAAGAAAACATAGCAGCATCTTGTATGGTGAGCACATTGTTAATCCAAAGTGGAGAAGAAAAACAAAAGAGAGCACATAAAAATCAATAACCAGTAGGAGTGAGGGCTCCAGAAGGAATCAGATCCCCAGCAGCTGATGTATTTCTGAAATGAAGTCCAACCAGCAGACTATAATCCATTATTCTCTCCTGTTCAAGAAACTCACAATCTCTATCAATTTGCCTGCAAAACAAGGCCAACAACGGGAAAAAAAAACAGAAAAGGAATTAATGTTTCATTGAGTTGACAAGAAGAAAACAAAAGAATGGAAAGCAAAAGAAAAGAAGAGCAATTCACCTGCAAAACTCTTGAAACCATGACTTCTGAAGCCGGAATATAAAGTTAAGATCAAGGTCTTTAAGGATAGTCATTTCATCAATCTCTGTCAAAGGCTTATCTGTTGTTCGACCAAGGGAAGACCCCTTCAAGTCAAAACGCCTATGAATCGTGTATTCAGAACAGAAAAGGTTCCCCATAATGATGAACCGCACCTGGATCATAAAATAATCATACAATTGAATGCTTAATCTATTTGAAGGATATATTAACATTAATGGCCATCTTTCTCCGAATGACAGACACATAAACTCAAACTAGTTACAGGTGGACAAATACCTTCTTTTGAATAGGTTGGCCAGTTAGTTTTACACAGTGCAGACCATAAAATTTAGTCACTAGAGTGTTCTCGTATGCCCGAACATGGTTATAATAGGCCGAAAGCATCCTCATAAGCACCTAGTTCATCATGAAACACAAATTAGCCAAGTACTTAGTTAGAACCAATGTTGATTTGTAACAGAAAATATATGAGGGGAGTAGAAATAGAGCTCACTTTTACTTCTGCCTTCTTCATAGTTTTGATCATATAGCGGTCGTCATTGGTCAAGTAAAAGAAGCTGCCACTTTTACCAGGAGAAGAGAGTTCCCGAAGAGCATCATTCCCACAGATTGATAACATGTAGTCAGCTGCATCGACCTTGAACAACTTCCTAAGAGTCCTGAAGAGAACAAATTTCACATGGTATAAGCTGTTAGAAAATGAACTAACAATGTACATCAAGCGATGATCGAGTACCAATTTAACATATCCTGTTCTTTGTCTAAATGTTAAAGAAACAAGCAACAACAATCTATGTGCATGCTCTTTATACAAGGGCAGACCTGAAGACTAAAGGGCAGTAATCCTTCCATTTAAATTCACAGGACTGGTGTGGTGGAGTATATTTGGAGCCTTCTGGAGGAAATCTTGTCCAATATTTTTCCCTGGGGTCGAAAGCCGAAGGCTTCAGGTCAAGGGATCCAGATGGACCTGGTCTTCCAACAGAATGCCTGTGCATGGAATTATTCCACATACATCAAATGACTGGCATAACACTACAGGAATCAAATCCATAACAGCATCAAACAGATTCACTGCTGTAATGATCCTTGATTCATAAATAATAATAAAAAAAGAAGGAAACAATACTACATATTTTTGTTGTGTGAAGATGGATATAATTAGTGTATCATAGAAAAAAGTTTAACCAAGATAATATGAAAAAGAAAAGAAATAGGTGAAATGAAAAGTAAAAGGAAAAAGGAATAAAATCCCAGTTAATAGTTTATCAAAACCTGATTCCTAGCTGCAAATTGAGCATGAGTTCATAATTTTTGTGCCCCTTGCTGATTGTTTCCCCTTGTCTCCTAGCCGTCTTAGATACCTTCATTGCCAGTCCCCTTTGACTCCCATCTTCCAAATGTAAACCCATCAAATCTTCAACCAATTCTCCCCCCACAGTAGAAGGCCTATGATCACCAGCATTACAAGGTGAATCATGATCACCACCATCCCACATTTGCAGCCTATCAAGTGGTCTATCCAACCCTACACTTACCCTTCCGTCCACCGACATTCTTCTTGGCTTAACACTTTCACCCTTTGCTGATCTCCACACCGCAAGCTTCTTTTGCGATGGCAAAATCGAAACCTTCTCCCCGGGACATATTTTACAATCCTTCAAGTCAACATTGTACACATCTTGAGGGTTCCATTCAAGATTGGCATCTGGAGATGACTGGGATGGATAATAAGTCCCATTTTGCTCACTTGGATCCTTACTCCAATTCCCTACATAAAGACTCCCATCAGGCCATCTGAAAGTCCCATTCCCTTTAGGCACCGAATCTTCCCAATTTCCATCATACATATTCCCATTACTCCAAATAAATGACCCCTTTCCACAAATCACTCCATTCTTCCATTCCCCAGTATAATTATCCCCATCCTTCCATTGATACCTCCCATGACCTTCTTGCAACCCGCGTCTCCATTCGCCTTCATACCAATCCCCATTTGAATAATGCTTAGTACCGTGTCCATGTTTCAAATTCATAACCCATTGTCCCTTGTAAGTGTCACCATTTGTCCCTGTATATGTACCATTTCCATCCATGTACCCACTTTTAAATTCGCCCTCATATGTAGCTCCAGAAGGCCAACTGAACCTGCCTTTCCCCATGGTTTTGCCTTTGAACCACTCTCCAACGTACATACACCCGTCGGTCCACAAGTACTTGCCTTGGCCATGAGGGAAATTTTCGCACCAAAAACCGGTGTAGTAGTCTCCATTGGGAAGAATCCTATCTGCATTATATATCATTTCTTCAGGGCCACAATCACTTTCGTCACTGCTATGATCATGATCATCCTCGTCTGCATGGTCCACTGAAATTCCAAAAATGCTATTAGCACGCTTCCTTGCAGCCTGCGTTTTGCGCACCGTAGCCTCCCATGCCTTATACACACTGCTACTGCTTTCTTTGCTCATCGCTGCACCAACTCTTTATATTTTCACGTTTCCATATGCATATATACAATCTTTCTACAATGAAATTTTGCAAAATGAACAACAACCAAAATCAAATCATTCTTGTACAAGAGAAAACATGAGTCAATGCCAGATCATGAAGAAAACGAATGAAATCGACAATGCAGCAAGAACTAATGATGAAAACAAGGAAATTTTGAATGTTTCATTCAAAGAATTTTTAATTTTTAATTTTTTGGTGATGATATTCTTTGTTTTTGTGAAGAAAGCGAAAAGAGCGATTGAAACAAAAGAGGTGCCTTTTCTTTCTGAACCAGATCAAGAAGTGTCTGTCTGAGTTTCAAAATCTTGACAAGTGGTGAACTTATTTCCCCTAAAACCAACACTAAAATCCGGCGGGGTTATCGCAAGGGAAGTAAGTAATTTGGGCAACATGGCTGCTAAAATGCATCTAAATGGTTATGTAGTTATGTTTGTTTGTCAACACAAAAATGCTTATGTTGTTATATATTTCTTTTTTCCTATCAGATTATGTTGTTTCCACAAAACCAAAATATCAGATTATGTTGTTGCGTCTAATTTTGTCGAAAATACCTTAAAATTACACACCTTTGGTTTTATTATTTTCCTTTTATATATGAAAAGAACAAAACCAAAAAAAAAGAAAAAAGAAAAAAGATTTTGTTGGTGCTTGTTGGTTGGTGGTTGCATTCAACCTCTTTTCCTAAGTTTGTTGTTGCTTTGTGGTTGAGAGAGAGTCTCGTTCATTTCCTACAAGCTCTAAGAGCCATAACAAAATTGGAGACACTGGCAGGGTCAATGTGATGGTTTCCATTCTGGCATTCTCTCGGAGTTTTCTTTTGACATATATCTGGGAAATTAAAGGGAAAGAGAAATCTAGTTTAGAATCTTAATGCTTTCAGTAATCATCGCTTTAATCCAACTTTATACAAATGTCCCCTTTTCTTGTTGCTCTAATGGCTGCCTACGTGGCCTTAAGCCAAGTTCTCCACCTTGAGTTAAACTCGAAAAGCCACCCTTAGTGTGCAAGATATTCAAACATAACATTTAAAAGTTGGATTAATTACATAATGTTGTTTTGTGTTTGATTTTGGTATCCAACTCAAATTTTCGGGTCCCGCCTCGCGCCGAGGTCAATGGTGTCAAGGATTAGGGCGCTAGACTTCCGGATCCATCTCAATCGATAGGGTCCTGGACACAGGTCTCGGGTTCGGGGTTAGTGGGTTGGAGTAGTTGGAGTTATCCCAACATTATGGGTAGCATTTTCAATGTGGCTTAAATTTACATAGAGTAATGCTTATACTTACCACATTATTATCCCACATTTCTATACTACATGATGTGGCATATCCATATCATATGTCACATCAATTAAATGAATAAAGTGTATTTTAATAAATAAAATTAGAAAAACAAAAACTAGTATTTTACATAATGTGATATATACACATCAGCTGCCACATCATGTGGTATAAAATTGTGGTATAAAAAATGTGATAAGACTAGTATTATTCATTTACATATCCTTTCACAATAGTTGAAAGAAAACATAAACAAATATTGTGACAGATGAAAAAAAGAGAAGGTATTTTGCTTAAATTAATCTGATAACCAGGCCACAAAAATTAATGACCAAAATGTTTTTAGATGCATTGTAATTTTAGAAATTTATAAGGATAAATTCGTTGAAATTAAAATTAAAATTAAAATTATTATTTTGGAATAACTGAACAAATAATTAAGCAAATACAAGAAAGGGCATGTAGTTAAGTCAAAAACTTTAGAAATAAAACATTTACTCATTTTTTAAAAGCAAGTGCAACGCAAATTCTAGACGTGCAAATTAGGGATCATGTTCTCTTACTAGATAATGTTATTGAACTGTTAATTACAACCAAACATTTACATAATCTTCTAAATGGCGATATAGTGATACAACATATCCAATTATTTGACAAGAGACCATTAGCTAAATGTGAACTGATTACATGATAATAGTGGAGGAGTCATTAATAGTGGGGGCCTTATCTAAGGCCCTTTAAATGAGGCCATATATCTTAACCGCGACTAACTAATTTGATCCAATGGTTAAAGATAGAGCCTCATTTAAGGGCCTTAGATAAGGCCCTCACTACATAATTCTACGATAGTAGAGATGCACGCTACCCTTATTTATCCATCTATATTTGATCCAATGGTTGAGATGCTATACCTCAAGTTAAGTCCACCATGCATCTAATATATATCTAAGAAGTTGCTCAAGGCTAAAAACCAAGCAACTCACATTTTTCTAGCATTGAAATTGATCGTATGTGCTTGAAAGGCCAAATACAGAGATCTTTTAAGCTATAGAGTCATATACAGAGGGAGGAAAGAAATGGAAAGACAATTACCATAATGAAAAAATCTTAGTTTTCATCTGTACCCCAAGCATCATCTTTCAACTTTTGCCTCATGACTATGCGGCTTTTTCGATCATCTTCCTGTTTCTTCAAATCCTCGGACCCAAAGGCTGTGGAAGGCAGTTTCAGTCCCATTCCATGCGCAATGAGCCTCTGGGCAGTTCTTACTGATGTCTGTGGCCTTTGCCGTGGCGGTTCCAGATCTAACAATGAATAATACAATGAAAGTATGAGTATATCATCTGGCAGCCATTACAGACAAATTTTCATTCGTATCCATTACATCTTCACAATAGAAACTTAAGCATAGAGGAGTACAAAGTACCTCAAACTGCTGAGGAAGGATATCATGAATTCAGGGGATAATGCTACCTAGTACTGTGGGAGATCACTCAATTTAAACTTGGATCCCTAATTAGTAGCAAATTCAAAATAGGACATATCTACCTACCTCGTTAATATCAAAACTCTGTTTTTATCATCATTGCTATTCTTCCTCCTTCCTCTCTCTTATTGTAGTTGCACCATTTCTATGAAATAATGGGTACCAGAGCAATGGACATTTGAATTAATTTCTTGCACACTTCATTTATGTCTATATTTTTTCTAATCTTTCTTTTCTAGAGGCAGTGGAAATATGCTCTTTGGTCCCAGTTATTCATGGATCCTCCACATTAGAACGCTAACCTAGACAGACCCCCTTTGATAGTTAAAGAGTATTAGTCGAACTCTAATGGGCAGTACCTAGAGGCTAGGGATGGAGATTAAACAGAGATATTTTAATATTTCATTTTATTTTTGCAATTATATCATATCTTAAACTTGCCAAATTTAACAGGGATTTCTACTACTTTTAGGGTATATTTTCCTATTATTATTAACGTTTCATTGGTGTCTCTATTTCCTCATTGGATTTGAGCTGCCTATTGTTCTCTCTCCTAGTATCCTTCTCCTCTTTTTCTCTTTTGAATTCTTCTATTTTCCTCAGTCCATACAGCCCTAGAGCACTACCTCAACCTTTGTAGCCTTTTGAGTCTGTTTATGTACTGATGATCTCATTCATGCTCTAATTTTTTAAATTTCTTAGTTCACACAAGAAAGATTAGATGAAACTGGGTCTAAACTGCTGAAGGAGATTGTTTCTTAAACAGGAGACATTTCATTAGCAACCTCCTCTCTTATTAGCTACTTGCGAGCACCCACTGTTCAATTCTTGATTATCTACATGACTACAATACGTAGATGAAGTAAGGTATCCAATACTACTGCTCCCCATACTCCTCAGTCACAGCAAAAATATGTAACAATTTGGGTCAACCGTCTTGTACCATTCATGTGACCTAAAATGCACTAAGCCTTTCAGGTCATGTCAAGCAACCAAAGTGGAAGAAAAACTTATTTGCTTATTTTACCTTTGGGTGAAATTGATATTATAGGGTAAAATTCTTTGGCTAATTGTACAAAATTTTAAACACTAGTTCATAGAGATGGAGGAAGAACATATTTGAATCTCTCCTATTCAATTTCTGTCCGACCAGGCAAACAGCATTTCCAGATGTGGAGAACCAACGCTATTGGGCTCTGTGGCTGTATGTTGCATGAGAATATTGAAGAGTACAAGGTAAAAAATACATGTTTCTTATTTTACCTTTGGGTGAAATTGAACTCAAAAGGGTATCATTCTCATCAAGCACTCGCACTTTCATTGCACATCGAATGCAATTACGAGCTTCAAGTGCTGCATCAAATATTAGAGATCGTCAATTGATTAAAATGATTCTGAAGCGGAAACTCAAATCAATACAATGAATCACAATTATGATTAAATAAGATCAGAAACTAAGGCTTGAAAGGCAGCTCCACTGCTAAACAAAAAAAGGAACTCCCAGTCTACAGCAACCTACTAGGAACAAAATGACAAACTGAGGAGTAATTAACTGCCGTCTTTTTTTCTTTCTAACTTTCTAACTTTACTTTAAACTTTTTAGCTTAGTGTGGCCTTCTCCCTTTATATAGATATAGATAGACTGCTAATTATCTATATACTTACTTTTAGTTATTACATCGGCTTGCGAGACATAGAATACCTCCCCTCAATGCCCCGCTTTGAAAAATGATTCTAACAGTTTAGTAATTGCATTTTACAACTCTATATCACCCTGTAGCTCAAATTTCCAACAGTAAGGAACATCTTGAGCATTTTTTGAAGGATTCTAGACCTGTTGCCATGGTATGTTTTACCATGTGCATGACTGACTGCAAGTGGTGTCAACAAATTCATAATTTTTTTATTCCAAGAAAATAAAAATATGATATATTATATAAATATAATAAAAAATAATTTTTTATTTATTTTTGAAAAGGAAACAAATTTTTTTGCAATAAACAATAAAAATACAGAGATGGCCAAGGTGGAATCAAACCACACACAGCCATGCCGCTCGAATGGTAAACACTCTGCCTAAATCTAGGGGTTTTAAGGTTCTTACTTAGCCAAAAACAACAAAACAAAGTGATCGGTTGTCCATTAAGTACAATCTACAACTGTTTTTGGGCAGCCATGATATATCATCCTAATAGGGCATGAGCAGCATAAATGAATAACAACTCTAGCATGTCAAATGACATGTAATTTGGAAAAAGTTATCTAAATTTAATTAATCTCATATATTCCAAAATGATTAGGTTGAAAAACTGAGTAAATATGTTACCAATTGATGGTGTTTGGAAAACTGCTAGTGCAACCGTATCATTGACCCAGCGAATAACAACTCCACGATCTCCAAAGTCCTGAAAAAGCTTCTCCAACTCTATTGTCGTAGTACTTGGTGGAAAGTCAGCCAGAACAAGAACATGTTGTGTACCAAATTTTGCTGAATTCACAACAACAAATCCTTAGATCCCGTATGCTGCCTGAGATAAAATTCAAACCTAAAGACTGGAAACATCTAGATGCTATTTGACAATGCTTAAAAATAAAAAATAGCAAGATCTTCTAACAAACTAATTTAATTGAGAAGTTATTTCATGTTCAGCCAATGTGCAGACTTTTGTATGGAATCAACATTTTCTTTCCTGGGTCAAAAGCATTAACAGTTTGAAAGCCAAGAAACATCTAAGTACGTTTTACTATATGGAGAATCTATATATGACTATACAAACCAAGCATATTGACAGCATCGAACTTCAAACATGGAAAAGATAAAACTTACAATTTCTTATTTTTGGATCTCCCTCTAAATTATGGCACACATCTTCATCCTCTCGCGTATCAATAATTAACTTATCAGGTATTTGATCACTGTAAAGTTCATCTTTCTTATATGAAAATGTTCCTCTTCCACGTCGCTTAGGGGTTTGACCTTTGGTATCTTCCAAAGAAAGTTTCGATACTTCAGGCAAGACTTGTGAGGAGAGTAATTCATCAGGTTCGCGGTCTGCAATAGCTTCCCAATCTGTATTTATAACAAGTATATCATAATTATGCTATAATAACTTGGAAATAGGAAGAAGCAATATGCACTACAATCATAAGCAATGCTAGCCACTGATATAAAACAGGCCTTCTTCTATTGACATGTCCGCCTGCAGCGGCAGCTGTGTCTCGCCATCTCTTGTCAGATCAGTGGCTTCCCTTGAGAAATCACTCATGTCTCCTGCCATGAGAATGAATAAATAATATTACTAAATCATCTAAATGCAAATTTCACCATCTCCATTTATTGCTAACATTTCTACTCATGTGCAGATGTCGTTATGGTAGTGATAAATTTTATAAACATAAGACAGAGGTTTAGTTTCATTCACTAATAGTAGATCAAGTAACGCACATAACACAGAGTTGAGGATACAATAATTGAAAGCCCAAATGTAGCAATTAGCTTCATATCACTGATCTGGTAGAGCTCTGTTATGGGTTACAACCACCAGCACAAAATAGTTCTCTATACTACGGATTTAAAGGAAAAATGAAAATTGCAATTAAGAAACATAATCAAACAAATCAAAATTAACAACCCTATCAGAAATAAAACCCAACACAAGAAAGTAACAGAAACCTAAAAGTAACTAAGAGGATTGAAGAGAAGAATTAAAAGAAAATTCTACCTTTTTGCACAGAAGGATGCTCACACAGACGAAAAAACACAAATGCAACCTAAAAGAAATAGAAAATTAACATGCAGGCTGATAAAACAAAATATAAAAAAAGAAACAAGAGTCGATCAAAATTTCATAAATCACACACCAACAAAAGAAAAATGAAAAGAAAAAAAAAACCCCCCACAATTTTTTAATCTGAGGGCGACCAGAAAGATCAACCCAAAAGTGGGACTAAAATCAAATGAATGTAGTCGGAAATTCAAAGAGAAACTAAAAATTTGAGAAAATTGAAAACAATATTACCTGTGCAGATGGTTTCGCTTGAGACTGAATGACGGTGTTTAGGGTTTGAATGTATCACTGAAGAAGGGATTTGGGAGTTTTGGTATGGTCGAAGAGAGAGAGAGACGCTGGAGAGGGAAAGGAAGACAGAAGTCGACGGTGGCGGAACGACAGAAAGAGCAGCTATAGAGAACGAGTAAGTTGCAGAGTTCCAGTGGTTTTCCGACCGTAATTATCAATTGGAAGTGCTTGTTAGAGAAGCAACTATAGATAACGCTTTAGGCATTGAAATTTTTTGGGTGCTGTTAAGTGAATCTCAAAATTAACTGAAGTCGCGTTTGGAATTTGGATGAGGTATTTTGAAATGAGGGGATTTCAAGTAATGGGATTAACAAAGTTTTTTGTTTGGTTAATTATTCTCGTTTGGGAGTGATTCTAGATAAGCCAGAATCACTTCTAGGGAGAACCACCTCTCATGTGATTCTCCATATAATCACTTTAAATGATTTTAAGTGATTATTAGCAGAAGACCTCCCATGTGCTTCTCATAAAATCACTTAAAACTGCTTAAGGTGATTATTTGGAGAAGTAATTCTCCATAGAAGTACTTTTTGGTCTATCTAGAATCACTCCCAAACAAGCGTTGGTGGGATTTCATTGGGTAATTTTTTTATAAATATGTTTCTTCTTTTTTTTTTTTTTGCTGTTTAGCTAAAAAATCTAAACTGTAATCACAACTAAATAAATAATAAAATCTAAATAATCTGAAAATACCACAACTATTTCTGTGTTAGATCTATAATGGGCCCCACAACTATTTCTTTTCTTCTTCTCTACTCTCTAGTTCGTGAGAAATTATACAATACTACTGTAGCACCAGCTGGCATTGCTAATTGGTACTACGGTCCAATAAAATTCGGACATGTGTACAACTTATACACATTAGCAACCAACTTAATGTATTGCCGTTAACATCCCGTAACCACTGGAAAGTAAAAACACTCGTTAACCACCATTGTTGCAAATGAGAAATACTCGACACTACTACTTTCTTTGGGGCAGCGCCACCTGAGAGTGACGACGTCCCTATGGTGGCTTTAACCAATGCCCAAACTCGTCGTTGCCCATCAAAGACTCACCGCCAAAAAGAAAAAGAAAGAACCATCGCAGACTTGGGAGTTTATCAAGTCACTTGCCCTATTCCTTATCGATTTTGGGCCTCAATTCAAAAGGTTAGGATAGGTTCCATCGGCCTCCGCTATCATCTCTGATAAGCTCTCACTAATTTAATTTTTTTTCCATATTCTCCCATGAGCGGTGGTTGACAAATTAAAAAACAACAGTGGGGTTGGCTACAATTATATATTGCGATGGCATATTTCCCATGAAAATTGACGGCTTGTTGGTGGTGAGGTACCCAACCAACCCCTTGTGCCTCTCACTGGCCATGAATCAGTGCCTGAAGCTTATTTATTTGGGGTTATGACCCAAAGTCAAATAATAAAATTGCACACAAATTTGTCGATCTAAGACTGAAGCACTGAAGCAATTATGATCTAAAGCCACCGTCGGATGACTTCAAGCTTTTGGCAAGGCCGTCACAGAGTCTTAAGGTTGGTAATTAATCTTTGTGGTTTTTTTTTTTTTGGGTCTGATAACCTCTGTTTGGTTAACGTTGATGCTAACGACGGTTTTGTTGATGTGTATAAGTTGTACAGATGTCCGAATTTTGTTGGACTATAGTACCAATTAGCAATGCCAGCTGGTGCTACAGTAGTATTGTATAATTTCTCATGGTTCGTATGGCTTTTCAAATCCTCAAATGCAATCCTTTCCCAACTACATAATTCAACCCCTCTCCATCTCCCACTTCTTCCCTTCCCCACCATCCGTTCAAACTCCATCATAGACCAACCCCTAATCTTAGACGATGCAGAGTTCTTATGCTGGATTTTGGAGTAGCGCCTAAAATACCACAGAATTTCAGAAGTTCCATTTTAAAACTTGCCAAACGGGGTAATTGAAGATTGGGATTTGTAAATCCCACATAATCCCAAGTTCCTTGTCTAAATCCCTCATCCAAACACAACCCTAAGGTTTTTGAAAGTAGGGTTTTTCGCTTATGTTTGATTATGGTTGAGTATGGTGGGTATGATGTATTTATTAAAATTACATTTGTTTTATAATTCAATATATATTTTTTGGTCATTTTATATTAAAGTAAATTAGTAACTCAATAAATAGTTTGGTAGTAGATATACTCAAGTTGTGTTTGGATGAAGGAATTAGATGTGGAACTTGGGATTATGTGGGATTTACAAATCCCAATCTTCAATTACCCTGTTTGGCTTGTTTTAAAATGGAACTTATGAAACTATGCGGGATTTTGGGAAGGAACTTGGAACACCCAAAGTCCCATTTCCAAATTGTGAGAATCTGTATTCTTAAAAGTTTTTAAAAAGAAGATTAAACATTTATATATATATATATATATATATATGTATCGTTTTACGTCTACAGTACTATTCTAATAATTATTTGTATTTAGTAAATATATATATGTTCATTTGAATAACTATAAATTATATATTTATTATTTGTTTTTCTCTAAATGGGTAACCTTAGATATTTCTTGGGTATTTAATTGTATTTATTTATAATAATATTCAATTCTTAGAATTGTGTTATTTACCTTCTATGTGTTAAGTAGCTAAAGTCTAATAGTAGTTTTAATTTATGGTCTTATTAGAATTGGGCACTAGGAAACTTAATCACTTCATCTCTTGCATGCAACACCTCTTGCTATTAATTGTTGTAGTTGGCAACCTTATATTCTTTGCATACTAATTAATCAACGTGGAAGATATTTACACTTACTTGCAGCACACTAAGGCTTACATGTGTCATTGTGACTAAGCAATATTACCATGAGCTGTTGTAATTGTAGAAATAGTTATCTATACTTGAAGTAAATCAACATGTAGCCAATGAAAGCATAGGATTGTTGCCGCCTCTTCTTACTATAAATAGGACCTTCATTACTTGATTTCATGCATGGTTGTGCATGAGAAGAGAGAAAAAAAAACGAAAGACGAGAAAGTGAGAGAGAAAAGAAGATAGAGTGGGAGATTGAGTTTGTGAATGCAGTGGAAAATTGGGAAACACATTACATTTCTAGCAAAAGCTTTGGTGTAAAGGTAGGGGTTTCTTGTGGGCCTTTTACAGAGATTGATTTAATTAAATTTTGTGAGCATTATTTTATGTATGGTATTACAGTTTGATTGACGTTTCTTGTATTAGGTGTTTACATATTCTTTAACTATTTGAACAATGTTGACATAATTATATATACATTGGTGATATTTAAAATGGTTACATTGTTGTGAGATATATAGAATATGTGAAAGGCATAACTACATCATGTAATGAAAATTGGTTGGAATTGTTGGATTGAGAAAATAATGAAAAAAGAGGGTAATGGAAATAATTTTTTGTTTAGTTGAGTCTAACTCTTGGCAGGTATTAGATCTCAGGGATCCCATAGTGCACATGGTTTTTATTGGGTGATACGGGGCTGGTGACAGGGAGTTAGACAAGATGACTAACAAAATGGGATTTATTGGATGATTGAGATGGGGGTTAGTTCATATAAATGGGTATTCGAGACCAAGTGGTATAAGCATGGTATGGGACATGTAGGTATGCTTGTCCAGTTATATGAATTAACGGGATTCAAAAGAAGAGCATTCATGCATTAATTATTAATAATAATGTGATATTTGGCTGTGTGATTGTATGTTACTTAATTTAGTTATATCAATTTCCTGTAAAAAGATTTATGTCTCTACTAAGCTGTGGTTTCGCTCACCCTCTAATATATGTTGCAGGTACCGAACCTGAACTCTAGAGCTTGTGACGATTTTGGCATATCTAGAGAGTGTATTGTGTACATAGCTTGTGGATGAATAATGAGCTACTCTTTTAGTGAATTCTCAAATAGTTCTAACTTGTAAAATAATGTTTTTCTATATATATTATTTTTAGATTTCATATGTTGTCGTTTCCGCTGAATATTCTATGTGAAATATTTATTTGAGGACAAACTACAGTAAACCCCCCAACCTATAGGGTCATTTACGAGTTCATACCCGATTTTGGGGACATTTACGAGTACATACTCAATGTCGCAGAAAACCTATAATTGCCCCCTCCGTTAGCCAAACCGTTAATGAATCTGTTAATGAGGTGTATTTACAAGTGGACAAATAAATACTAAAAAAATTCTATATTATTTAAAAATAATTATAAACAAGTAAATAATATTATTCAATTAAATTAAAAATCAAAAATCAAAAGAAAACAATTTTTCTTTGTCTCTTTCTCTTCCTAGCCCCCCCTCACCCCACCCAAATTGATTGCCTCTTCCCACACCCCCACCGACCCACCCTTCCTCCGTTGCACACCGCCTTCAAAGTCATCGCCACTGACCTCGTTGTCGTTGGATAGAACCAAGGGCAAGATCTCTATCTTCATCAACTGCCTCTTCCTCTTGCTTCCCTCGGAGACCTTATGATCGCCAACTTCCAAAGGGATCAAGTTGCAATCCTTAAAAAACTCAGACTTCGTTTTGGTGCTTCTGAGAAACCATGGATTCTCTCAAACCCAGATCTCATGGGATCAAGTTGTAGTCCCTAGAAAATGCAAACTCCATTTTGGGGCTTCTGAGAAACCATGGATCCTCTCAAACCCATATTTCAAAGTTTTGCAAAACTCGCCTAGAAAGTAATGGGTTTTAATGGGTTGCCCTTCTTTTCTTGCTTTCTAGCTTTGTTTGGATGCTGAGAAAGTAGATTTGAGTGTATGTTTTGGTTGAATGAAACAGAACAAATGGTTTTTCTTTAAAATTGTGATGAAATCCAGTCATTTGCACTTTGTGATGTGTTTTGTATACTCATTCAAATGCTTCATTTTGGATATGGGTAGTGGAATTAGACCGAGCTGAACTTGGGGTTTCATCTTTTTGGAAGAATCAAATAGGTTCTGAGTGTTAGATTCACGAACTTTGGTTTGCACAATAACGAAACAGAGGGATTATAAGCAATTGGGCAAGATGATGGCTGCGACAGAGAGGGGGGTGGGGTAGAGACGGAGAGGGGGCTGGGAAGGGGTGGGCAAGGTCATCAAGGTGGTTGGCTGGGTTGGAGAAGAGAGATGAGAAGAGATGGAGAGTAAAGGGTGGAGAGCGAGGGCAGAGGGGGAGAGAGACGGAGTAAGGAAGGGGGATGAAAAGTTGCAGAAAAAAATGGAATTTTTATTTAAAAATATTTAATTATTTTTTATCCACGTGTCATAATGTGATTGGATATGTGGGCTCTACCTATCTTCCACGTCACACTTAACAGAATTTATAACGGCAGGGACCATTGGTGATAAAAAGCCCAAACGTTAAGGACTATTAGTGTTACAAAAAAACCTCAAGGACCATTTGTGATAATTTCGTAAACATGAAAGACCATTTGTGATAAAAAGCCTTTCATTTTTAATGATTTTAATATTATTTAAAAATTATTTTTAACATGTATATAATTTTTTATTATTTATTTGTCCACCTGTAAGTCCACGTCAATTAAAAAATAGGTCTCATAAATGCCACATAGGCAGATAACGGATTTTCTGACTATCTCGCTAACGGAGGGGGCAAATTGTAGGTTTTTAGCGACGTTGAGTATGTATTCGTAAATATCTCCAAAATTGGGTATAAACTCGTAAATGACCAGGTTGGGGGGTTTACTGTAGTTTGTCCTTTATTTTATTTATTTAAATATTTCTTCACATTTTAGTTATAGTTTTTATTAAATTCTATAATTGAGGTGTGAATCATGTCTTAACCCATGGTTATGTAAATACGTGGATTGGGACGTGACACAAATTCCACCTACTTAGGCGTTACTCCAAAATCCAGTGTAGGAGCTCTCTCAGACGTCCCTCCCCCAACCCCACAATTTCTCTCTCTCTCTCTCTCTCTCCCCTTCACCGACTCAGAAGACCTCCCTCTCCCTTTTTCTTCAGGTCGTAGATTGATTTTGAAGGCTCTAGATCATCTTGATTTTTATGGATTCTGCGAGGTGCTCGACCTCCATTACTTCATTGCCTTCCTCCTCGCACCAAAATCATTGCCGATGTCGACTACGCTGTCACCATCGGATCTGACCTCTACATCATATGAGATTAGGGGTTGGTCTATGATGGAGTTTGATTAGACGGTGGGAACGAGGAGAAGTGGGAGACAAAGAGGGGTTGAGTTATGTAGTTGGGAAAAGATTGCATTTGAGGATTTGAAAAGCCATATGAACTAGATAGTTAGGATTGAAAGGCATGAAAAGTTAAGATTTTGAGAAATGCATAGAGGGGTAGTGGCATGGGGTGTTTTTGGTGTTCTTGTGTTTGTTAAATGTTGACTTGCATATATGTGAATGTCATGAGGTTAGTGAGTCATGTCATGTAAAAATCTATGAGTTTCTTATAAATATGTGTATTTTGAGTGATGAGAATATTGAGACGTTCTTGAAGTCATGAAGAACATTGTTGATGTTCTTGGAAAATATCATAACTTGTTTTTCATTCTTACTTTTTGATCCAAAATTCAATGTTGTTTTGATTTGTGACTTGTTAGTGATGGGACGCAAAAGGGCAAAAGTGCGTGTCGAAGAACCCTTTATACACGCCTAAGAGGACGACACATGGACCACATCGCCCTCGGCTAGCCCAACACTTGAGTGTTTACCTAGAAGCCCACATGTTGTTCACTTGCAAGGACCAATCAATCCATGAATATTCCAATGACACCCAATTCCCCAATAAGGAGAGATACACGTCAGTCCGACTGACTAACCACCCAGAAGGTGCCATGTCATTAACTAACCTACAGTCTCACATTGAAACAACACAAAAGGGAAGTCGACTCCCCTAGTATAAAAAAACAAGCGTACTTTTTCACCTAAAATGTAATATGCACTTCCTCCATGCTTAAGTATCGGAGACCGAGAGTGCCCACTCTCACTTTTCAGTGACCATTCCTTGTATTCTTACAGGGATTGACAACTGGAGTTTCATCCTTACTTGGACACTCCAAGTATATTTAGAATGCATAACACCTTTGTCAGCTAAAGAACACCCTCAAGGAACCTTTGTCAGATATGGAAAGAGAGGGCTGACTGAGTCTTACGTTCTAATTAGTTGCGCAACTTTCACGCATCAGCAAAATGTTTTTTCAAAAACAAAAACCAAAAACACATTCTAACAGGATAAGTTAGAAAAAGTATGCATAATTGATATATTAATGCATGAATTATAATCAAGGATTTTTTTTATAAATAAAATTCAATTGATTAAAAAATTCAACAAAATTAGAATTTTATTTTTTGAAAAAGGAAAGTTCTATATGGATCCAATTGTAACAATTTTTTCACGAAAAATCTGATTGTAGAAAACAAACAATTCAGACAAATTTAAAAAGATGTAAACAGATTATCAACAATTTAATACATTAATTATACTAAAATAATTAATTATTGTTGATTTAAATCTTGGACAATGTATCATTTATGGAAAACCCTCAGTTGGCAAGTGCTCCATTGCTCATATCTTGTTGAGCTTAGCAAGTACGAAGACAGTGGCAGAGGTGACGCATGGAATGAAAATCTCATTAGGAATGACACGTGGCATCAGTCGTTGCTTGACAAACAAGGCAGTGAGTGGAACACCAAAGATGTAAATCAGTGTGTCCTTGGCTCCTCCTACACCAGTAAATCCTGTACCCAAAATCACATCTTGGAAAATCCTTTGAAACTCTTCCCTTGTCAATGATCTTCCTTTGCCTTGGTGGTGGTTCTACAATTATATATGAATTAATATTTTTTTTTTCACATTATAAAATATTATAATTTTGTTGTTCACATTATTATAACCTTTACCTTCATGCCCATTCTAAAATATAGACCCATCTGATTGACGTTGGGCATCCTTACTGGAAAATTCTCCTATATACGTATGATTTGGGTAGTGTTAAAAATTAATGTTGTCAAATAAAAACTTATGTTGTTATAGTATGAATTTGGAAAACATCAACCTAATTAAATGTTCAAATTTACAATATGACAACACATGCACAATTTGGCAAGAAAGTTTCGTATACTTAGTATAGTGTTCTTTTATCAAAATTATGTTATAAGTAGTTACGTTGTCAAACTATGAATCTAGGTTACATATCCGAACAATATAAATGGTGCCCTACATTTTGGCAATGCAGATGACTTTGAAAAATGACTAGTATCATGTATACATGATGCATTTTAATGGAAAATTAAGGTTGAAGGAAGTGACACATAAATTGTTTACGTTATTCTCACATTGTACCACCATACAAGTTTTCACCACTCTTTTTCTTTTTTGAAACTGTTTTCTAATTAAGCATATTCGTGGATCTTGAAAATACAAATTCTTTTCTCGTTTTTATTTTCCAAAAACACTTTTTAGAAGACATTACCAGATGGATCCTTAGAAATGCTTACTTCGTATGCTTGCCTGAGTTTGCTTTCCGTTGGCAAGCAAAATTGTGTGTTACCAAGCTGCTTGTTGATTTCTCTACCAAAAATATGGGAGGAAGGTTAGCACATATGTTCATGGCCCCAAAAAAAAAAAAAAATTAATTAATTAATTAATTACTGCTCAGTAAATGATTTATACTCGACAGTTTCGCATATTGCTCGGTAAAAGTCAGTTAAGGTTGGTTCCTCAAAGGTGCCTGCAAAATGGGTTTCATAGCACTTCTCTATTATGGGTCTAATTTCCTTAATCTGGTTCTCCTCCGTTCCTGCGCATAAATATAAGGGTAATTTCAGGGTGACATTTATTAGTATAATCATAGACTTTAATTATTTAGATTATTAATATTGTTTATGTATAATAGAGTTCACTAGTATAATCCTCAAATACTAGAGAATTCTATTACACATCTCTACTATTATAAAGTCAGGCCGAAATCTATGGTGTCACACGATTTATCAAGAACCATTATGATAAATATGTCCATAAAAGATAAAGACATCCGCATATAAACTAAAAATAAATTAAAATGTGTGATTAAGAAAAAATTCCTCAAGCACAAGATAAACCAAAAAAATCTTTATGACGCCTGAAAAGAAAGGAAGCGTATGTTGAGAGGCTAGCAATGCGATGTTATTGAATTTGAATGTTATATAATACAACTAAAAGAAAAACGTTGACTTTATATCATTTCATAAGAGAGCAATATATTTTTGGTGAAATGCCCATTGGAGAGAGAGAGAGAGAGAGAGAGAGAGAGAGAGAGAGAGAGAGCATACCAGGAGCTAATTTCTTCAGAGTTTGGCCCATCTTCTATATTTTCTTCAGGAGATGGTGAAGAAATAAAGGGGAGAGCTTGATGTGCTTTAATATGATCCAAGCCTCAATATAGTGACTTGCGAAGTGGAAAAGAATATATGCATCTTTTGGAAGAGGAAGCAAAACCTTAGAGAATACAACATGTACAGGAGACATATGGAATAGGCATTAAGCAACGCATATTGCAATTGCCTAATTTGGGCCACCGATGCATAATGCCAACTCATGGTTATGTTGATGTATGGAGAGCTTTAATTGAGAGATTTTTCAAATATATTTATTTGATGAACACCTTGTGTGAGGTTTATTGACTCTACATTGTATTTTAATGATCTCAATCATGTATTTCTATGTATCCTTAAACGATCATCTCTACAAAAAAGTCATTTGAATTCGAAATTATTTGACTAGTCAATTAAATTGTTGTTATTTCAGTATATGCTCGTTGATTTTGTTGGTTACAAATAGATGTTTAATAATCTTTAATTTGTGCAATTTTTCGTAAAGATGATTTATGAAACCATAAATGAAGACTTGTAAAGTAGACGATACATATCATGGAAATAAATTTATAATGGACACCACAAAGTGTGCTCCACATAAATTTGAGAAATCTTCCGATAGAAGATGACTGCCATAAAATACAATATTAATAAATATACATATGCTATAATATTACTCTCATCACAAAAATTACTTATATGTCAGTGCTGCTACAAAGAGACACCTTTTTTTTTTTTTTTTTGTGGACGGCACAAAGGGACACATTGTAGCCATAAAACTTGGCATACTTTGTCTGATTGTAGACATTAATTTACTAGCCCACAAAACTATGACATGTGACATTTGTTGGATTGGTTATGCGTTTGTTTGTTACGGAGGAGAGATTCGTATGTACATTCCGCATGTCAACGAAATAATTAAGCATGGCAACATCATCACGTCATCATATGTACCTGCTTAGTTTCTCCTTCATGACAGATTAATTGTCTCAGATTCGAACATTCATTGTATCTTACTAGCAGGGGTGAAGCTAATAAAGGCTCTAAATGGTGAAGTGACCCTTCTCACCATCTCACCTTTTGAAAAAACTACAAAAGTAGAATGTTGATTTACAAAAGATGAAATTTTTTGTCTCGCATGTCCCTACTTATGCTACTTACCTTTTTAATTATTTCTTTAGTTGTAATAACTTAATAATACAAAGGATTTTATTATTATATGATTTTTTTCAATTTTGTTTTAATTCTTGTCATTTGAGATTGATCCCTCTTGATATATTTTCTGGCTCCACCACTACTTAGTAGTGTGTGTATGTGTGTGAGAAACCTTCTCTTCTTTATAATTTAATCTTCTTTTAAACATTCTTTGTGTAAGCAGCTGTTATTTGAACGACACATAACGAATGAAACTAATAATTATAAGACGATAATGTTATTGTCCGTATAATTTTAATGGCAATGTGGCACTATTTTATAGGTTCTACAAATAGGACAATTTTTTCTTATGCATTGTAATTAAAAAATAACTAAAAATTGGGCATAAAGTATTTTCCTAATAAAGTATCCAAAAATCACCTACTATCACGTGATTACCGATTCGGTTCTATGTACTTGCTTGAATATGTACCCGAATTCCTAGAAAACCTCCCACACATACATTGCATGATTTTATGAGCTAGCCTTCTGTAACATTCTGGACTGTCATTCTCAGCCACGCATAAAAACACACTACCATATTAATCTACCCACAAAGACAAGACACTCTTACACTCTTCTTCATCTCTCATTGTCACATTTTATAAAATCTAACGAACAAAGGGTACTAGTAATAATTCTTTCACCTCCTCTGTTTCTGTTTCTGTGTCTTCTTTTTTGTGTTTTGCTGACCAACCATGGCCGAGAAGGATAAGGAGAAAGAAACGGATCCGTTTCTGTATGAGAGTGAAGATGAAGACGATGATATTGAGGAGAACAAGACTGAGAGTGGGAGCAGTTCTAGTAGCAGCCATGGTGGTGACCATGCTGAGGTTTCCTCTCCTGTTAGTTTTACTTCTCAGAAATGGCCTCAGAGTTACAAGTATGCATCTTCCTTTCACCCCTTTTGATAACTTATTGGGTCATTCTTAATTGGTTCCATTTTGATATCAAGAGATGTACACTGTAGAAATCTCCTGCCATTTGATTTGTTTTTGTCATAACAGATTATGTGGATTAAAATTTAAGTTAATTTTGTACCAATTGTGTGATAAGAATTCCATCTCTGTTTCAATTATGCATAATTTTTAATCAGCAAGAAGATGTTCTGTATGCTGTGCGGAAAACTAATGCAGAAGATGGGAGAAAAGAAAAATATGGTCCACCAAGAAACAAATGTTTTAGTTCAAGTGTTTGAGAAGGAGATTGTACCAAAGAATAGCAGAAACCAATTCAAAAGACTTAACATATTCCAATTCATCATTTAGAGCTTATTTTTCCACATGAGATTGTATCAAAGAAGACATTTATCTTATTGCACATACCTTCTTTTATACGGTCCTTCGTAGGCGCCTACCAAAGGTACTAAAGAATAGCAGAAACCAGTTCAGTTGATGTGCCTCTTTATACCGTCCCTTGTAGGCACCCCATTCAGTTCTCAATGAGGTACATCAACTGAACTAATCTGTAGTAGCGTGACTTGTGAGTGGATGTTGGCTCAACAAGAACTAAATCACTTCATTGTAAGATAAACTAAATCAGTCAACTATGGGAGCTAAAATAGGCTGATCATGTATGGATCGTCTTGCCTCAGTTGGATAAGTTAAATATCTAGTACATTATGCATCATTGTAATTTTGATTTCTTTTCCAGAGTAGTTGTTATATAATGATTTCTTAGACGCATTTTTCATCACATTGTATTTTATGTTATTTTTTGACAGGGAGACAATCGATTCTTACTCAATCGCAGCATCACCAAATATTGCAAATCTTGGATTTGTTCCAACTAGTAGCTATGCAAGCATTCACAATTATTCAAAAGGAATTTTAGACCTGATTACAAAGTCTTCATTCCTGTCTACCAATGAATCTGCTCCTCAAAAGGCTGATTTGGATAGGATATCAATAACCCAATCATTATTGTCAGAAAAATCTACTCTGCATAAGCAGCAGACGGGAGAACTACCTATTGGTCATGGCTGTAGCTTCACTCAAACCATCTTCAATGGTATACTTTTGATTTAATTGTTTTTGTGTGATATGATTTGCTTAGTTTTTGTATGATATTTGGTATTGATGTTCGTAGTGATTTTAAAAACATCAAAACCCTAATATGAGAACTAATGTTTGTGTGAGAAAATTTTCATATACTTATTTATGGTTTGATATGATTCTGCTTACTAAATAAATGTAGCATTTGCAAACAAAGGCTACATCAGTAGTTACATTGTGTCACGTCTTTCTGGACAGGAATTAATGTAATAGCTGGAGTTGGGCTTCTTTCAACACCTTCTACAGTGAAAGAAGCTGGCTGGGCAGGTCTGGTGGTGCTACTTCTTTTTGCAGTTGTGTGTTGTTACACGGGGGTACTCATGAGATACTGTTTTGAGGACAAAGAAGGCATCACAACTTATCCAGATTTAGGAGAAGCTGCCTTTGGAAGATATGGGCGTCTTTTCATATCCGTAAGTTGCAACTTATTGGCACTATATATGGCTCGACTATTAGCAATGAAGAGTTGGGCAGGCTAGTTCAATATGTTTGTTATTGCTTGCTGACATACCAATGCTTATCTTTCTTCTGGTCAATTTTAAGATACAGAAATTTATTTGAAGCACTTTACAGTCTAATTTGGCCAAGTCAACCTCATAGAGGATGATTTGTGTCATTGAATTGTATTGGATCTATAAATTTGCTTTATTTTCTGCATGATTTTGTTAGAACTTCCATGCCAATTACTTTTGTATTCAATATTTTCTGATATCATTGCGTCTTCTGATAACGGTGCAGATTGTTTTGTACGCAGAACTATATGTAAGTGAAACATTGATTCTAGTTTTACATTGTGGTTGAAGTTTTGAACCATAAGTTGTTTATACTAAAAAATATTTCTTTTCCATATATGCAGTCTTATTGTGTAGAATTCATTATTTTGGAAGGAGATAATCTCAGCAGGCTATTCCCAGGAACATCCTTAAATTGGGCTGGTTTTCAGCTGGACTCCTTGCACTTATTTGGAATAGTAACTGCCCTCATTGTTCTACCAAGTGTTTGGTTGAGGGATCTTCGTTTGATTTCCTTCCTTTCAGGTTTTGCAAACTTCTTCTGTCAAATGCCGCATTGTTTCCAAGCTTCGAAAATATGAATCATTTCATTTCCGATGCAATCAACTCAACTCTTAGCTGTTTTCTTTTGGCAGCTGGTGGGGTGATTGTCACACTTTTGATTGTTCTGTGTGTAATTTTACTCGGTACCGCTGGTGGGATTGGATTTCATCACAATGCTCAAGCAGTGAACTGGAATGGAATTCCATTTGTAATTGGTGTGTATGGATTTTGCTTTGCCGGGCATACTGTGTTTCCAAACATTTATCAATCCATGGCAGACAGACGACAATTTAGCAAGGCGATCATAATATGGTTTAAAACCTGTAATGCTTTGCTCCTTTTCGTACACACACATTTCTTGGCCTTCTTTCTTATATGCCTTGCACCTTTTCTCTTGTGCAGTTTTATATTATGTGTGCTCTTATATGGGAGTGTTGCAGTCATGGGATATCTCATGTTTGGTCAACAAACATTGTCCCAGATAACTTTAAACATGCCACCACATGCTTTTCTGTCCAAAGTTGCACTCTGGACAACAGTAAGTCTGAGATTTGTGGATTCTCACTTCATATTTGGTGAAAATATGTGCATTCTGAGCTCATTTTTGTTGCTTTTTTTTTTTCACAGGTTATCAACCCATTGAGTAAATATCCTTTTAGACTGTATATGTGAATGTGTGCGTTACTTGCGAATATTATATTAGTGGATATAATCTGATAATTCTGTGGTTAGCTTTTATTTGCTTCCTTAACATTGAGCAAATATGCCCTGTTGATGAACCCATTAGCAAGGGGTATTGAGGAGCTGCTGCCAGTTGGACTTTCTAATAGTACCTGGTGTTTCATTGTTTTAAGAACAGCACTTGTCATTTCTTCTGTTGGTGCTGCCTTTCTTATACCTTTCTTTGGTAAGTTTTGGCTTCAAGCACTCACTTCAATTCAAACCTTTCAGCTAGGTCACTGTAGAACTTAGACGAATTCCACGCTAACGAAAAATAGACATTAATCATTCGATGTCTACTCGCTCTCCCCTAGTCCGACAATGAACTGTTCAAAACCTTATAATTCAAACAAAAATGTTGAAAGTATTCCACTGCTATCTTTTATGCATTTATTTCCTGCGCCAGTCAAATTTTGTAAACCTAATTACCTCAGTTGTATTTTTCTTATTTCAGGTCTTGTGATGTCTTTGATAGGCTCTCTACTCAGTATTCTTGTGGTAAGCTTACACCTCTGTTCAGCAATTACATAGCTGCAGTTCATAAAATGACACAAACTGTAAGTAATTGAAGTCAACAGTGCCATAACCAATTATGAAATCTAATCTTAGAACTAAAACCAGGCTACTCTGTACATGTTAGGTGAGGTTTCCTCTGTTAAGTGTTAATCATCAATATGTTAGCTAGCTAGGAGCTAAACCGTAATCTTACTAGGCCCAAAGGTTGGGATTAAGTTGGATTGGATTATGTCTAATCCTGCTAGGCCGTGTAATAGCATATTGCAGTTAATCGAGCGCCTTAATCATAAATAGTACCAAACGCATCGCTGGATTACTGTTATCATCTCCAATCCAATGTAATTTAGTGCGATCCACTTCTACATCATAATTCCATTTTATCCCAGTCACCAAACATGGTCATTATGCCTTACATCCTCAGCAATGGAGACAAGTAAGGAAAGATTTCTGATCTTATGTCTTATTTTCTTTCTTTCTCTGGATTCTTCTTCCTCAGACTAGTTTTGATTGAGAAATAGTTTGTGCAAATTGAAATGGTCTGTTGATAGACTGAAAATTGTGATATGGGTTCATTATTATGACAGCATGAGTTTTTGTGTTTTTTTTTTGGCTAGCATCTCTTATCTTCGGTTTGTTCCTTTTCGTTTTCTTTTGGTGTTGATATTAAATATTTGAAAATACATATAAAAATAATAATAATCAATCTGATATGTGTGGCTTTGGTGCAGTCAGTAATAGTGCCGTCGCTATGCTTTCTGAAAATAGCAGGAAGGAAAGCTACAACGGTACAGGTAAGGGAACTCTACACCTTAATTTTTTACTCAAAGCATCTTGCATTTTCTTTAGCTCATTTGGTGGCTCGGATTGGACTGGATTATTTTAATTAAATTGAACAAGTATCCTAACCGCTATGTAGTGAACTTATAAATTTTGTGATTGAACTTATTAAAATGGACAACAATCCAACATATTATGTCTTATACAAGTCTCATCTAGATAGGTGGAATTCATAAAAATTGATTTGAACCTGACTCTAATATAGTTCAAGCCGAGCCACCAACAGAGAACAAAATGCATGAGATAAGCTTCTTAATGCTTTTCTTTTGTGGTTATTTAGGTTGTTTCTAGTACCACAGTTGCTGCTTTGGGCATAATTGCCGCAACCCTTGGTACATATTCTTCAGTCTCAAAAATTGTGAAGAGCTATTGAAATATTCAAGTGGTTCGACAGTTAATAATACCGGTGCATTGCTTTGCTGCTCCTGCGCCACATATATGCATTCTTCCTATAATTTTAGACAGCCTTATAGGTATTATACCCTTTTTTTTTTTTTTTTCCTTTTTCCTTTTTGGTCTTGAATGGATTAATTGTGGTTGGAGATTGGGCATAAGGTGAAGACTTTTATTATACAGTGGCTTGTATCTTACTAACTTCTTCCTTCTCATTCCAGATTACTTGAGTAATTCAAATTGATTAATTGAACAATCTCATCACTCTTGCTTGAACTAGGGCAAGTAGCAAAATTTAATGGGTCTTACCTTTTCAATTACGAACATTCTCTAGGCTTGTGCTTTGCATGTAAATCACCTATGATTTGTTTTTTGAGCTTTTCTTTTCCACGGCAAAATAATTTATATGTAATAATATACTAAGGAAGAAAGTTGAGGTTCCATCTTAAAATCAATTGGCAATAAGGGGGATTAGCCGAATTCCTTATAAAATCAGGCTAAGTCTCTTAACTTTTCAAACGTAGGATAAACTCTCCCAACAACTAGAAGCATAAGTTTTCTCAAATTTTAGTCACAAATGATGTTATAGGCGACCCACGAGCACTAAAAATAAATTAGATTTAGAGAGGATTCAGATATGAACAAAAAAAAATTGTCACCTCAGTTGGCATCTAAAATTTTGAACTTTTTTTTTTTTTTACAGTAGGCAATATAATTTTATTCCAAATATGGAACAAAGTGTACTCAGGCCGGGAGCAGGGAGGAGCTAGGATTGTATGTGTGGGGGCCCCAAACCATAACACAAGTTTTTAATAGAAAAATTCAATCCTGCAACAGTAAATAATAGACTATGAAAAGGGCATTGATTTTGAGTATTATTGGAGGATTAATTGGCTATGGCTTTACTTTCCTTTCTTTACTCTATATTAATTGTGTAAAGTGGGACTATAAACATGTAATATATTCATGCTGGATATTCACGACTCAAACTGCTCCACGCATCGCTATGGATACTAAGGTTAGCACCCTGATTTAGGCAAGTGGGTGGTGGGATGTTCCCAAGGTTTATAGTTTATTTACTTTCATGGAAGCGGAGACTATCTTGTCTATACCTTTGGTATGTGATAACGTCGATTGTAGAATTTGGCACTTTACTACACATGAGCGACATACTGTGAAGAGTGGATACTAGGTTGCTTTAGAATATCAGAATTTTGCTCTCAGTCACACTAGCATTGGTACTGGTTCTAATCCGTCACAAAAATTATGGAAGCATATTTGGAAAATGAAAGTGCCGATGAAAATACAGCACTTTCTTTGGTGTTTCGCTCAGAATGGCATCCTGACAAAAACTGTCCTTTTTCATCGTAAGATCGCCATGGATGCGACTTGTTTTCGTTGCTCCACTGGCTGCGAACCATCAGTTCATGCCCTACGAGATTGCCTAGCTATTCGTCTCATATGGGAGTCTTCGGAACTGTAGACAGTTTTTCTTGGTTTGACTCGGATGACGTTGTTATTTGGTGTTGGCAGCATGGGATTTAATCCCAATTGCTCAACAACCTTTTTTTTTTTTCTTCCTGTGTTGTGGATATTGTGGAATGGTTGGAAAGCTGTCATTTTTGGTTTTGATACTATGTCTGCGGAGCATCTTCTTTTCCGTGCAAAGAACTATATTGCGGAATATCATCAATCTTAGTTACTACTTCATAAATGTATTTCTTTGCCCATTTCGGACAAACATTGGTGTCCTCCTTAGGTTGGTTATTTTAAGCTCAATGTCGATGGTGCTTTGGATTTGCGAGATGGTTTTTGGGATGTAGGTCTGATTGTTCGGGACTCACACGGTGTTCTTATAGGGGCGGTGGTAATGAGGGCACCTAGTCTCCTGTCTGTGTTGGCTACCGAGCTTTACGCTCTCAAAGTGAGTCTCTCTTTTGCCTTAGATGCATCACTTTTTCCCTTGGTAGTTGAATCCGACTCCCTGGCTGTAGTGCAGTTGCTATCAAAGGAGGAAGAATGTTTAGCTCCTGAGGGAGTGCTTGTGATTGAAATTCGGCGTCTTCTTCTAGCGTTATCCTCTTGTGTTCATTTTGTCCCCCATACTGCCAACATTGTGGCTCATAGTATTGCGAGTTATAGTCTTTGAGCAAAGGAGCTTTGTTATTGGTTGGGTGATGGACCTCCCTGGCTCCTAGATGGCGTTAGGGAGGATTGGTCTCATTTTGTTTGACTTTGTAATATGGGTGTTGACTCTTCTGTTTAGTCATTAGCATGGGTGGTGCTCTTTTCTACCCCAGGGTTTTATCTCTTGTGGTTTTCCAGGGGAAGGTTTTAACGAGGCCACCGCTAACATACTCATTCTTACCATGTAATATTCTCTTGGGGTTGAATGCAATACGATTTTCTCTACTAAAAAAAACACATGTAATATATAATTGTCAATGAAATTATTATGAAGTATAGGGTTTGCTTCCAACCACCCAATAATACTTGCATTAGGGGGCCATTACAATGGCTATATAGTATGTTATTCTTCAAAATGTTAGCCTCAGCTATATAATCCAGTATGTATGGGAACAATTGTTTTTTTGGGGGGGAGGCGGCGAGGCCATGATAGGTCCTAAGGTGGCTCCATCCCTAGCTGGGAGGATTAGACTAGCCTCTCTAGGAATAAAGGCGAAGTCGTCAATCTAATCAGTAGTGTATGTGGTAGCAAATTTCCTCCTAGGTGGATTTGTGGAAGATCTTCACTCTATTTTAAATGTTTGTTTGAAAATTCCGTGCAAAATAATAAAGATCAATTGGATAAACATGAGTGTGATGTTGGCCAAGGGCCCTTCGATGCCTAAGTCAAAAATATAATCTTAAGGAGATAGGTATTTTTCTAAAAGGAACATGAGAATTTTCTTAGAGAGAGAGAGAGAGAGAGAGAGAGAGAGAGAGAGAGCCTAAGGTTAGGGTTGCTCTTCCCAATTTTCCAATAATATTCGGATTTTGGAATTACCTTGTTTGGTGTGTTTCTTGGGATGTAAATAGGAGAATTATCTTGCGCCATCTTTAGAATAATAACAGGAATAATTCATCTTTTCTCAAGGAGATGGAGGATATCTTGGAGATTTAGTGCAATGAGGATTTCTTGATTTGTGGAGATAATATCCATTTGATTTGTGGAGGTATTATCTTTTTTTAGGCCCATTAGTAGGCTAATTATATGAGAATTTAATTAGCATAATTAATATGACCTAGTATTAACAGTTCAAGTTCTATGATATAGTATTAACAGTCTACTTCTTTGACAGTATTTAATAGTTGTGCAATATATACATTGCAGTCAAAACATGCTTCTCTTCAAAACATGTCAAAACATTGCTATTGGACTTTGAAGTTAGAGATTTTGTAATACCTTGGAGTTTGATACTGATGTTTTGTCAGTCATTTCTTAAGCTTATTTGTTTGATTTCTGACGGTCTTCTGTGCTTTTTGCAGCTTGAGTGTTTGTTTCTGGTTGTTGGTCAGTGATTTTTGCAGATTGGGTCTTTGATTCTGTCATTGTTGGATCTTTTCGTCGGTTACTTGTATGAAACGTGGTACCCTTGCATTAGTTAGCTGAATCTTAAGACGAAAGTGGAAAATGAATGTGGGTTTTTGAGATTGTACCTTCAGTCGATCTTTATGGATGAAATTTTCTTCCTTTTTTCCTGGGTTGTCCTTGTGCTGAATTGCTTTTTTAGGATTTTTCTAGTGTCAATTTTGAAGACCTGTGGCTATGGCAGATTGTAACTTCGAGTTGTCGGCTTTGTCGTTATATAGTTTGTTGCATGATCGGTGGTTATGAAGTTTGTCGCCTGATTGGTGGTTATGGAGTTTGTAGCCTGCTTTTGGACTTAGTGTCACAGAGATTGGGGAGTGAGAGATGAGTTGGTTTTCCGCTATTTGGGTCGCGTGTCTTGATTTTTAGATTGCTTTTTCGATGGGCTTGGTCAAATTGGGCTGTTTTGGCTATTTTTAAAAATTCTTTTCTAGCAGGGTTTGTTGAGTTTTCTGGGATTTTTTTTAAATTTTTTATGAGACATTTTGTGATTTTTGTTTTTTTGTTTTTTTGGTTTTTTGTTTTTGCATTAGCATGTTTTAGTTATTTGGGTTTTTTTTGCTCAAATTAGACTGGGCTTTTTTTTTTTCCCTGTATTTTGTGATGGCTTGTTTTATTTTTTTGGGCTTTATTTCGTTTCTAACCTTGTTTTTCTCAACTTGGGCTGGGCTTTTTGAAAGTCACTGTTAATGCACATTTTGAAACTCACTATTAAAAAGTTTGAAAATTAAAAGCTACATAGTAACAATTTTTTACATTTGAATGTCACTACATTGTAACTATTTGACACTTGAAAGTTAAGAAGCAGCAAAACATTTTGTTTAGAAAATACATATTAACAATTTGACATTTGGAAGTTAGAAGCTGAACATTTACTATTTGACAGTTCTAAAATCTGTGAAATCCATGCTTTCATCCTTTATTCCCTTTTGTGAAATACCAACTTTTTTCACTTTCCATTGTCTTCAATAAAACTTATTTTCTCATTTCACACACTTACTCTGTACTCAAGCTTTCTTCAATTTTTTTTCCTTGTGACAACTGTTGCATGTAGTACATGAAAAATACACCACAATCTTTTCTGCAAATTCACACACATATATGCAATATTTAGTGAATCATAGTTTAATTTGAATCAGGGGAAGAAAAGTGTTATTGTGACACGAACTTTTGGGTTGTTGGGCGCATTCCTTGCCCTCTTTAAAGTTGAATTTGGTGGGATCATGTTTCATAAGATATTGTATTGTTTAAGCAATTCATGGTGTAACTTTCAGGTTTGGAAGAAGTTTTGCAATCTCTTTAGTGAATTCTTTATTATAGACTCTTGAACTCAAGAAGTGTGAAGCTGTTTTTTTTTATTTTTTAAATTGTTGGAGCACATTCCTCAACTCTATTGAGGAAGACATTTGATGCATCTGTCTGCATTGTAGGCAAGTATGTTGTTAGCTTCATTGATTTTTGTTTAACTGTTTTGTTGATGCCTTGTATTAACAGTTTACAGTAGGATTCTGTCTTACCAAAATTACTGTTTTTTGTTGTTGTAGTATTCAATGGTTTGCACAATTTTCCCCCCTCAATGAGTTGTAGTGCGTCCATTGCAATGAATTAATGTCAAAGACAAGTAGGGTATAATGGCCGCCATCCGTTATTAGTATAAATACCTTTGAAGTTTTCCCTATGCATTTGTGGAGTTTGACAAAATATTCATCGAATGTTCTTGTGTGCATTTTACCTGTGAGATACCTTTGCAAGATAAATAGTTTTGGCATTAGAAAGAATGTGAAAAGTATAGGAAGATAAATAATTTGTGATATTTACTAGAAGTAATGAGATAGCTATGATCTTACGTAATTGTAGCACGTGATATATGCATTCTGTTGTCTTTTACGATCCTTCTTTTCATCATGATGAAGTATCTCCTCATCTGCATCTATGATTTGTCCAAAAATTTCAGTATCTCTTAGTCCCAGTTTGGGATTGCTGTCACTTTTAAAAATAGTTACTTATGCTGTGCTTTGAAAATAATTAGTTATAAAGTAAAGTAGCTCCATATTTGGTAAACAATATTTTTAAAGTGATGTTAGCACAAAAAGCAGTGTCAAAACTATTTGGTAAATTTTAATATAAAACTATTGTAACTGCAAATAATGACTAAAATAGACATGATGTTAAAAGTATTATAAACTAATCATGTGGTGGTAATGGTGGTGATGGAGTGGAGGTGGTGGTGGTGATGAAGGTGGAGTTGGTTGTTGTGGTAGTGGTGGTGCTGGGGATGGCGGTTGTGGAGGTGGTGGTGATAGTGGTGGTGTTGGTTGTGGAGGTGGTGGTGGATGTGGAGGTTTTGGAGGAGGTGGTAGTTGTGGTGATGGTTATGATGGTGGTGGAGGAGGATGAGGGGGAGGAGGATGTGGTGATGGTGGCGGTGGTTGTGGAGATAGTGAATGTGGGGTGCAAGTGGTGGAGTGAGATGTGGAAGTGGAGGTGGTGTCATTTTTTAAAATGAATGATGGTATTTTGGGAATTAAAAAAATTCAATAAAAGTTTATCTCTGCTTCTTTTGAAAGCAGCTTTGAAAAGCAACCTCGCGCCTGTTTTTAAAAGATACTGTCAAAAGGCCATTGCTTTTAAAATAATCGGGATATTTTATTTTTATCAAATACCTTAAACTACTTAACTTTAAAGTGAAACAGGTTTTTGGCAAAGAAAAAAAAAAGCAAACTCAAACGGGGCCTTAATAAGCCTTGTATGTCATCTTTGAACAAAATGCTTTCCTTTTGTCAAAAAGCAGTGCTACAATAGTATTTGTAGTTAGAAAAAATGTCAGTAAAAGTGAAAGAACTGTTCCATAATAGTGTCTTCCATTGAAAATGAATGAAACACATTGCCTTACCCATCAACTGAATCTTTTCAGTAATTTTTCAGCTTTTCTTTTGAAAGTTCATCCAGCATGTTGTAGACCTTATATGTATTCCATTGCAGGAATGAACCTTTGGCCCTCTTCTTTGATTTGGCTAGTTCTTGATTTTTTTTTTTGGGTGCATTTCTCTTTTGTGCTCTCGTCTTTGTTTTAGGGAATGAGGAATCTAGTTTGGTTTCCGATCTTTTGAGATGTTGTATCTTTGATTTTTTTGGCCATCGGATGCAAGTTTCTTGATTTTATCTCTTTTGCTTCACATTCTTGCTTTTCTCCTTTATCCTCTTCACTCTGCAATTTCTGTGCTAATTTTTTATCTCTCAGCAAGGCAATGACAACTTCGTTTTCATTTATAATCTCCAAGTAGGAAATCTTCTCTGCAAGAAGTTGATCATTTTCTAAATGCAGCTTTGTCTTGTAGGATTTTTCCTTATAAACATCAAGTTGTATGAAATTATTGTGATATGCTTCTTCCTTAACCAGCTTCTGCAATTGCTGCTGCTTCTTCCTTAATTCTTCTTTTTCATTATATAGCATATGAATCAGTTTATTCTTTTTTATGTAGGATGCTATTGCATCATGGATCTTTTGATGCTCTCCTTTCTTTGTCCAATATTCAACAACATTATTGATCCCCATTATATACTCTTTTGTAAGCTCTATTTCATCCTCCTTGTATTTCGGGATTGATCTAACAATTTATTCAAACAACGTTGAATTCTTGTATTATGGGATTTCAGTTTGGAGGTCATCTTGTAGCTGGTGGTGTTGTTGGACTTTATGTTCTTGGTTCTCTTGGTGCTCTTGCTCCTTTTGCTACGTAGAAAGGTATTCACTCTCTCCTTTATCAGTGACGTTGAGCCTCTTTTTTTGGATAATAACAGTGTTATGTTTTCCACAATATTAGAAAGGAAATATTAGAAAACATAAGATTAGCAAATTTATATACATGTATATATATGTGTGTGTGTGTGTGTGTGTGTTTTTGTACACCCTCAATTCAGTTTTCAACTATAAATATTAGATCATCATAGGTTATCTTACCCAATTTTTAAGTGTGATAATGAAGGCATCATCCTCTTCTTCATTTTCTTCTTCAGCAGCATCATCATGCTCTTCATTCACTTCTTCAGCAGCATCCTCCTCCTCTTGAACTTTAGTGTTTTTTTATCTGTTTGTTAATTAGAGTTAGTATTAAGAGTGTACTTCTATGACATGGTATTAAGTGTGTACTTTTATGACATGGTATTAATAGTGTACTTCTATGAAATGGTATTAATAGTTTACTTCTATGACATGATATTAATAATTTACTTCTATGACATGGTATTAAGAATGTACATCTATGACATATTGTTAACAATGTTGTCATATCAGCTGCATATTATTTGAAAGGAAGAGTACCTTTATGTGGTTGTTCTTTAGATGATGAAGCTTCGCACTCAGCTGTTGAAGACTCCATTTGACAGCCCCTGGTGTCATTTGTTCTCTTCCAGGAATTAGAGTGAGCAGGTTAGATCTTTAACACAACCAATACTGCACAATTTTATTTTATTTTATTTTATTGCAATATCACATGTCTATTCATATCATTAGAATAATGCTACAAATTTGCAGTTTGGAGATTTGTGTTCTTACCGGTATTAGGATTAGGCATCCACTCACGCTTGGCTGCTTTTTTTTTTTTTTTGTCCTTCTTGTTCTTCTTTGCTTGTTCTAATCCAAAATACATGTAGTCCAAAACTCCTTAAGCCCAATTATATTTCCCTATCTCTTCTAAGGTGTCTATTGTGGTTGTATATGTCCAAGCAAGTGTACAATCAGAGTTGCAGAAGAGATTGGTCATGAAGAGTTGTAGGATTATCAATCTTGTTATCCATAGGACCCTCTTTTGTTTCATCTTCAAGTGCTAAGTTCAAGCACTTATCAATTGAAGTCTTCGTTATCTTCTTAGAACCTATAAAGTATTTCTTTACAAAATGCAAATCCAGCCTTGTCGAGGTTGTAGTGCTTGGTAGCTTCTTGCCTCTGTTTGGCAAGCCAAAAATTTCAGCCACATCTTGGCTTTTCATCTCACTGTCACCATCATTAAACTTGAACTTCCTCGTCTTTGTGTCATAGTCTTGTATGAGTCTCACAATGTCATAATTAGACTTCATGCATTCTACCTTTGTTAACCTTTTCTGGATATATGCTTCTATTAGTGTCCAAAAAGGTGTCTTCGATAGCAGTGTCAAGACATTGTTCTGTTGTTCAAGTCTGTCTCTCTGTCTCTGATGTTGTCAATTGTTATTGCAAAAGTGAGCACATTGCTCTTGATCTGCACATAGTTTGAGCCATCCCATTTGTTTGGCTTCTTGTTTGTTTTTGTTTTGGATGATGACTATTTGTCTTTTGGTTTGGAGATTGGTCTGGTTTGTTTTTTCTTCATCATTTCTTTGGTATACCTGCATTAGAAATAGCAACATGACAGCCATGAATCGACACGACAATAAAGTAGTAGTGTTAATACCCTATACTGGAACTTTACAGTGGTAGAAATGCATTAGAAATAGGATTCATAGGGAACTAGCAATGTTATGACCTTATACTGGAACTTTATAGGGGGTAGACATGCATTAGAAATAGGATTTCATAGGAATCTAGCAGTGTTATTACCCTATACTGGAACTTCACAGTGGTAGACATGCATCAGAAATAGGATTTCATAGGAAACAATCAGTGTTATTACTATATACTGGAACTTTATAGTCATTAATCAACATGACAGTAAACTAGCAGTGGTAAGAATGAGTATATGACTAAGTATCTCTTTCTTTTTTGAGTTGTTGAAAGCCGACTATTTTATAGTCCTATGCAATTAGTCCAATAGTGAAAATCCATTATAGTTTCAAGATTTTGTCATGGATTCGAATCTAAAATACTGTAATTACCCTAGACTGTAACTTTATAGTGATAGACATGCATTAGAAATAAGATTTCATAGGAATCTAGCAATGTTATTACCCTATACTGGAACTTCACAGTGGTAGACATGCATCAGAAATAGAATTTCATAGGAAACAATCAGTGTTGTTACTATATACTGGAACTTTATAGTCATTAATCAACATGACAGTAAACTAGCAGTGGTAAAAATGGGTATATGACTAAGTATCTCTTGCTTTTTTGAGTTGTTGAAAGCCGACTATTTTATAGTCCTATGCAATCAGTCCAATAGTGAAAATCCATTATAGTTTCAAGATTTTGTCATGGATTCGAATCTAAAATACTGTAATTACCCTAGACTGTAACTTTATAGCGATAGACATGCATTAGAAATAAAATTTCATAGGAAACAAGCAGTGTTATTAACTTATACTGAAACTTTACAACCATTAATCAACATGATAATAAACTAGCAGTGGTAAGAATGGATATATGACTAAATATCTCTTTCTTTTTTGAGTTGCTGAAAACCGACTATTTTATGGTCCTATGCAGTCAGTCCAATAGTGAAAATTCAATATAGTTTCAAGATTTTATCCTTGATTTGAATCTAAAATACTGTTATTACCCTAAATTGGAATTTTATAGCTATTAATCAACATTACAGTTAAGGTTTGGTTTGTAAATGTCTTACCTTTGAAGTGTTTTCTTGTTGAAATTGTTCTCTGAAATTTTGTGTTGGTTTTGTAGGTGGAGATCAGTATGTGATGTTTGTTTTTGAAAGTACATCAAGCTTGGTGGTGGTTATGGAGTTTCGGTCTGCATAGATGCTGAAGACGCTTTGATGAAGACGGTGAAATGAACAGAGGGTTTAATGAAGCCGCTTGCTTGAAGTTAAGTTACGATTCTCGATATGGTAAAATGTTTGGGCTTTTTGTAACCGAAAAAAAATAATGTTTGGGTTTTTTTATAAAAATGGGATGGGGTTGTTTTGGGTGCTTTTTGAGTTTTGTTTTTTTGTTTTTTTTTTTCTGTTGGGCTTGATCAGTTGCAGTCCTATAATTTATAGGAACTTCAACACCAATTTGTTATATAGTAAATGGATTTTGGGTGTGTTTCTAAAGTGCATTCTATATGAATTTTTTATTATAAATTCAGCTCCTATTTTGGATATATTAGTAAAGCTCCTATTACACAAATACCTTAGTCATGTCATCAAAGTTAACAGATTTTTAGATGAAGTTGACGACAGGGGCAAAGTAGGTAACCAAATCTAGGTAAAAGGATGAAAGTCGACAAATTTTAGTTTGAAAGAGTAAAGTGAGATTTAATCGAATTTTAGGTTACATTGGTGTAATTAAGCGGTTATTTGTACGAGAGAAATCGAGAGAGAAATAGAGCCTCTTTTTAACCGACTAGCTCCAAGCGACCCAAAAACAACCGACATAAATAGGAAAAAGAGGGTCTATGTCGGTTGACGGCGGTGCAATGGCAGAGTGATGATGATGCGGTTGAAGAACAAGAGAAGAAGTAGAGAGAAACCACAGCACATCATCATTCACATATCTCAGCAGATTTATTCAAGAAAAAAAAGATAAAGACAGAAAGACAGCAAGGCATTCGCTGGGCATTTTTGCATATTTGGATTTGGTGGCATAGGAATATCAGCCCAACACACAAAACAACAATGGTTCAATTGCAGCTTGGAATTGGAAGCTTATGGTTATAGCACCAAGCACCTCGAACCCCATAGCCACACGCAACCACCAGAACCCAAGCAGAAGCGAATTGGGCTTTTTGAGGGCGCCAAATGTCAGCCTTGGTGGCTCGCACTGGCCGCCATCAGCAGCGGTACGAGGGCGGTCACCGCCTCGTTTCGGGGTATGTTTCTCGTTAGATTCACTGATGCTGGTAATTTTTGTGAACATGGTAATGTAATTTTATGCCTGTCTTCTTGGTTGGGTTTGGAAAACCCAAGATTGTGATGACAATGGCATTGTAACCACTGCCTCTTCCTGTCTCGTTGTTCTGAGTTTGTGTGTATTTTATGTTTCAATTCGCAGCTGCTAAGTTCCAAGGTGTTGCTTTTGTTAGGGTGTTCGATATATATATATATATATATATATATATATATATATATATAGATATATGCATTCTAGCCTTTATAGATTAGGCATTCTGGTCTTTCTAACTCTGCTCATTCCTCCACCCGTTGCCAAATTTCTTACCCATAAAAACCAAATTTCATAACAGTGAGAGTGAGTGTGAGACTGGGTTGTTGTTAATAAGAAGCATCACTGCTGCTCCTGGAACTCTGCTTATTCCTTAACGTGTTATCAAATTTTTTACTTATAAAACTAAAAAGAAAAGTGGTATTTTTCCTAATTTAGAACCAGGGATTGCAGTTCTATTAAACCACTTATGGTTGGCTTGTGGGTTTTTCGCAAAATTTTGAATTAGTCTTTAGACGAGACTGGATCGTTAATTTATGAGAACCTTAGCGCCCGTTGAGAGATTTTTATTTTTTTTGTTATTTGTCTAACTAAAGGAAAAGAGAGACTCTCAAATGTCACAATTATCTTTAAACAACACTGGATCATGCCACAATCATCTGTCATTCTGTAGACGGTTGATGCTTACAGACCCTCAAATGCTGGGACTTGGTGAGTTCTGAGTTGGTAAATGTATGCTTTCTGTACTGTATGTAATTGTTACTGCAGTTGACCTTGCCAGTGTCTGTACTGTACATAATTTGTTGCTAACAACTAGTTATTTTGTGCATCAGCTTTTTTCAGAACTATTCTATATCAGATTATGCTACTTTAAGAGTTGACAAACTTTTGTATCTTGTCATATACATTTATGTATTTCTTTTAGAACTTACCCTGCCAAGCATATATCACAAATTATATCGAGAGCATATGTTTATTTATGTCTCTTCATCTAATTTCAGTTGTTTACAGGTGTATTCCCTTCAAGTATACAAATCTTGTTGAAAATAGTGATGGGACACATGAGAAGGTTGTCAAAGTTCTAATGATCAACTCAACTAGTGGACCTGGGCTAGTCTTTCCAAAGGTAGAATTTATTTCCTTTCATTGTTAATTCTTTTACATATACAATTTGTGTAAACATATTAATAACTTCATGCTAAAGAGGTGTCCTTTGTTTCTCATCTATATTTATGTGTTTCTCATCTGTACTTATATTTATGTGTTTCTCATCTATACGTATATTTATGTGTTTCTCATCTATATTTATGTGTGCGTGTCACACATATTAAATAGATCTGGAACCATATTGGCCACAAATATCTATGAACAAATTTACTAGCTTAATACGATATTCAAGGCTATCGAATGTGTAAAAGGCATATAAAACAATAATATATGACCACTCTTAACTGTATGGCTGTTTAATTTAAAACAATAATATTTGACCACTCTTGACTGTATGACTGCCATATTTCTGTTTTTATTTTGGAGTTTCCATTCAGCTGTTGTGAATGCACAGAAGATGGAATTTAACTCACAACATGTCTCCTTCAGCAGTAATGTTTTATCTTACTTAAAAATGAAGGAACCCCACTACATCTGATGTAGAAAATGAAGACCGCCCCAAAAGGTAACAATGCCAGTACCTAGAAGCACTTAAAAATGCTAACAACCTTAGTGAAAGAAACACTAGGATCCTTCTTTCATTTCTCTTTCTACAAGAAACTTCAAAAAAAACATTTAGATTTGATCTCTCTCTCTCTCTCTCTCTCTCTCTCTCTCTCTCGCTCTCTCTCTATTATAGATGACTGGAAATGTGTAAGAACTTTTTCTTGTATGGGGCAGGGAAAATGCGAATTTCTGCTTACTCATTTTCATACCCAACTAGCACCAAAATTGTAAAAACACGAGTCTTAATTGCTGTGGATAAGGATATAAATGACTATAGAAATTTTCTATATTTTCTCAAGCATGGAAATCTAGGATGAGTATTTTTCATTAGAGCTTTCCATGTGAAATGAGTCACCTAGGAAAAAAAAAAGCTGTGAAACCTGTGATTTGTTTCGTTGGAATTTCCATTTTCCAGTCCCTTCTGGCTCCTGCCCAGAAAAAAGACTTCAAATCAAAGATGTTAAGGAAAACTAGCTATCTCAGATGTATTACCACTTTGAACTGCTCTCCCAAGATACCTTTCCAACATTTTTTTAGCTGCCATCGATTAATGATTGAAATTTCTTAGATGTATTATAATTTGTGAATTTGTATGACTCCTCAATTTTATCTGCTACACACTTTAAATTCTTTAAAGGAAGCCATTACTTACAAATCTTAAAACTATACCTTCCGTTTAGAGTGAATCCACACATAATTCATTCCAAAAGAAACCAATTCAATGCTAGCCTGCATTTACTTTTTGAGTGACTTCACGTGATAAGGCCTTCTCTTCTCCCTACCATTTGTTGATAATGGAAAAGCTCCATCCAACTCTGATCTAAAAGGCATCTCTGTTTCTCACCTACATAACAATTTATCATGTAACTTCAGTTTTCTTCTGTTTAATATAGGCTAAAATTTATTTTTCTGCTGCTGTGCACAGGTTTTGTCCTTTTAAATTATGTCACTGACATCAGTGATATATTCAAAGCCTGAAATCTAGGGTTGCTATTGAGTTCAATTTTGATGCATGAGTGGTAATACTTGAATCAGCTATCATTTATATATGTCATACCTGCAATTATGACATATATTTTAAATCATAGGGTGGATGGGAAAATGATGAAACCGTTGAGGAAGCAGCAATACGTGAAGCTGTAGAAGAAGCTGGTGTACGAGGGGATATAATGGTAAGAACTGCCTCTTTCTTTCATATGTGCATGGTTAAGTTCTTCCGTGTGGATATTTGTTATTGGATAGTGTTGTCCTGTCTGTGAGTATGAGTTAATGTTAGTACTGCCAGTAAAGTCATCGAACACCATGAATGTTTCAGTTATGTGTTTGTCAGTTTTGCATTCACTTTCTTGATTGAGCAAAGACTTTATATGATCATTACGATGTCTATAATGGATGAAATAGATGATAAACAATGTAATGAGCTATTGTATTCATGGAAATATGACCACGCAGTCAATGAAGAAATGATCATGGATAGAATTATGAGCTCGATGTGATTGATGCCATTTTATTGTCCAAGTTTAGCATGTACTGTTTCTAAATTAATAAATAGGTTTATCTATGCGCATGTAGATTTTTTGAAGATAGACTAGCATAGCATGAGTTTTGAAAGTGTTATTTACTCTTCAGTATTATTTCCCTGCTTTTCTGACTTTTGAAAGTGTAATACTGGATTCCTTTCTTCCTGCCACCATTCCTAGTAAGTAATGGCCAACAAAGTATTGTGAGATAGATATTGGGCTAAACATTTTTTCTTGGGTGTCTTTGGAAGATATATGAAAATTTGTTCTCTGATTTTGATTGCCCTTTCCCTTCCCACTCCCAAAACTGCTTCTGGACTGAATATAATTATTGCTTGCAAAGATGACTTTATGCCTTATGGTCAGAAAGGGACTTCTTTCTGACAACAGTTCCTTATCTTTCAATCTTTGATTATTTGTCTGTTTCAGGATTTTTTGGGGCACTACTTTTTTAAAAGCAAGACTCTGCAAGACGAGTTGAGTCCTGAAGGTTTGTGCAAAGCTGCCATGTTCCCTTTGCTTGTGAAGGAAGAGCTCCAGTTTTGGCCAGAACAGAATACTCGTCAAAGAAGTTGGCTTACTATTCCTGAGGCTTTAGGACTTTGCAGGCATCAATGGATGAAAGAGGCTCTTGAGGCCTTCTCAAGGTGGTATGCAGATCAGATGCTGAGCAACCCAAAGAAAGAGAACCATGTAATTTCGCCTGACACATCTGCACACCAGGATTAACTATGAAGTCACCTGACTGAAACTGATTTCAGTGCCGTTTCCTTTCCGTTTTCAGGGTTCAGGCATACCCCAAAGCTTTGACGGCCACCTTAGAGAAACAAGTCGGAGGAGCTAATACAAGCTCGACTAGCAAATGTACATGTCCTACTAATATGCGAAAAAAGAGATTGGAAACCAGCTAGCAGTTTGGTGTGATAGTAAGAATTTTCGCATTTGACTCGGTTTCTACTTAATCTTGTTTTAGGGAATCTACCTCTCTGTTTCCTTCCCGCCCACCTTCTTTGTGGCCTATTTTTTCTTTGTGGGGTATCTCCCCCCTTTTGGCATCATCTCCTGAATTTATCCCAAAGTGACATGGCATCCTCCCATGCTGTGTTGGATCCAGGTCAATATGGACGGTTCTTGGGAGCACTTTGGGGGTGGGTTTTGGTAAACTCATCAAGACTATGCTGGTTTTGTTTTGGGTGCTTTTGCTGTAATTTGCCAAGCTCTGTGGCTGTTGAGGTCCTAGCCGTGATTGAGGCAGTTTGGGTTGCTTAGATCCGGGAGTGGCACGATATTTGGTTAGAGATTTATTCTGCATTGCTTGTGGCATATTAGATTCTGTGTTCTCTTATATCTATCGTGGGGGTAATAGAGTGGTTGATGCGTTGGCCAACTTCGGAGTGCCTTCGTTGAGTTTTCAGTTGTCTGGTTTTTGGTTGAAGTATTTTTTATTTGTTTTTTTAAGGGGTAAGGTTTTCATGTACCCCATGCGTTGGCCAATTTTTGATTTGTTTATTTTTAATAATACTAGGGACACTAAATTTGTGCACCAAACTTGGATTCTGAATGATGTGGCATATGCGACCTTATCAATAATTAATGAACTTATTCCAACTTGGATTCTAATTAGTTAATTTATTTTACGGGCAAAATTGAAAAAAAAAAAAAAACTTAAAATTTAAACCGTAAAAAAAATTAAAATCTGCAGCCACGTTCTTGAAACCCTAGCCGTCATCATACCCATGTACAACACCCAAAACTACAGCAGCCAAAGCTCTTCTTTGGGATTATTTGCATCTTCTCTTTCTCCTTCAAGGATAAGGGAGAACATGGTGCAATCCAATGGCAAAAACAGAGAAGAAATAGTACGATCTGACTGCAAAAACATAGAATAAATTTCCAGAAAGAATTAATGAGTCGTTTCTTGAGCCTAAGTTGATTTTTTCAGAAAGAAATAATAAATTTCCAGGAGGAGAAGGAGAAGACGTAAATAGTCCCAGCGAAGAGCTTTGGCTGCTGTACGAAGAACTTTGGTTGCTGTGCTTTAGCCTGAAAATAATCCCAAGCAAAAGACGCAAAGCTTTGGCTGTTGTATGTCGGTGTGAGTATGACGACGGCAATGGTTTCAAGAACGGGACTGCAAATTTTTATCTTTTGGCTTATTATCACAAAACGTTCCTAAAGTTTACGAAACTATTAGATTGCATCCTTAATGTTTTTTTTTTTGGTCATTCGTGGTCCTCGAGGTTAGTATGCATGATCACAAATAATTCCTGCCGTTAGGTTCAGTAAAAAACTCCACTAGTTTGCTAACGTGGCATATATATATATATATATATATCATAAAACATCATTGAGGTTCACACACCTATCACAAATGGTCCTTACGAAATTTTTAAAATTTTTAAATTTAAAATTCATAAAATGTTTGTTTTCTTTTTAAAATTTTATGAATTATAATTATTTTAAAATATGTATTAAATTTTAAATATATGTGACACTATATTATTGTAGATATGGGCTCCATATATATGCCACATCAACAAACTAATGAAGTTTTTAAAAAATTATTTAAAATTCATAAAATTAAAAAATTAAAAAAAACTGAAGGTTTAGGGTTCATAAATGGTCCTCAAGATTAAAATCCTTCTATAAATGGTTTTTTCATTTATAAATAATTTTAAAAAGAAAACCAAAATTTTATGAATTTTAAATTAAAAAATTAAAAAAAAATTCGTAGGGACTATTTGTGACAAGTGTGTAAACCTCAGGGATATTTTGTGATATATATGTATGTCACGTCAAAACTAATGAGTTTTGTGAACCTAACGGCGAGGACCATTTGTGATTGCACATACTTACCTTGAGGGCCATAAGTGACACAAAAAAACATTAAGGATGCAATACGATAGTTTCGTAAACCTTAGAGACTTTTTGTGATAATAAGCCTTTTATTTTTTCTGTTTAAGTTTTAAGTTTTTTTATTTTGTCCATAAAATAAATTAACTAATTAGATTCTGTTGTAAATGATAGATGGCCCACATGTTGAAAATGAGGAGCAACATTGAATGAAATTCCATGTTTTACCGAAAGTTGAAGACTTAGGCTTAGTCATTATTTACAAATAGTAAGAAGCAATTATGAGTTAATGTTGTAGAGTAAATGCTTTGCTTGTAAAGCATATATCATTTGTCTATAAATAGTGGCAATTTTCAGGCTTTGAGACACACCAATTCGAAGAAAAAAGAGAGAGAGAGATTTGAGAGTTAGAAAGCTTTATATGAAAGAGAAAATTCTATCAATGTAAAACCAAAAGAGCAAATACAATTCCATCCTAATATTCATTGGTATTTTCATACTCTGCCTATTTTACAACACGTTATTAGCACAATAGTCTCTTTTCTTTACCTCTAAATTTTTCCAGCTAAACACTATGTGGTTATTTCTCTGTCTCCTCTCTGTCATATGTCTACTCTCACTTTACTACTACGAGAACATGTAAACTTTCTTTTTTGTATTCACACAATTTTTATGTTGTTTCATTCATGTTTGTTTAATTTATTTTTTCGTACTGTAATTTGGAACGGCGCTGTTTTATCCCCCATTCTAGTATTTTATGGTGGTGTAGTTCCATTCCCCATCACGTTGTAACATATATTATTGTAATAAAAAGAGTGGTGATTTTAAAACCTATCTTATTATATCTTAGTGGCGCAATTATAGTGCCCATAATATATAACTTATTCTTTACTAAATATATAAATGCCACAATGATATACTCAACTTGGATGATGCAATTAAGCGTTTGTAAATACCAATGCGTGATGTGGTAAACCCAATATACAATATTTTATTAATATGCCATTTTTTATTTTATTTTACTATACTTTATTTTTATGGAAAAAAAATTCGTTAGTTAATATATATGAACAATGGGGGTTTGAAGTTCCTCAAACAATTAAAGGACCTGAAGTTCTTGTTAAGAAATGGCTTAATGTCCCATATCTCTGACCTGAAGTTTCGGTTAAATCAAAAATATTTTTGGCATAAAATTCAAAAATAAAATCTTGTTGAGAACCTAAAGTTCTAACAAAGTGCAAACAGATCATTGCAAATTCTGATACATCACATTTTCTTTTGAAGATGGCAAACTTAGCAAAGCTGGAATGGACATATCTGGGAACAACTATCTATCATGGGTCCTAGATGCCAAGATCCATTTGTAGGCCAATAGCCTTGGAAAAACCATTGTGGATGAAAGTGATGCATCCCCAGAAGAAAACGCAAAGACCATGATCTTTCTTCGCCGTCACATCCATGAAGCGCTAAAAAGCGAATACATGGCGGTTGATAACCCACTGGTTTTATGGAAAGCCTTATGCGAAAGGTACAATCATCAAAAGACGGTGATCCTCCCAAGAGCCAGATATGAGTGGACACATTTGAGATTCCAAGATTTCAAGTTAGTGTCTGAGTACAAATCCGTGATGCACATAATTACCTCCCTAATGAAGTTATGTGGGGAGAATATATCTGAGGAGGAAATGGTTGAAAAAATCCTCAGTAATTTTCATACCTCAAATGTGCTCATGCAACAGCAATATAGACATAGTGGTTTTACTAAGTACTCAAAATTGGTATCTTGCCTCTTATTGGCCAAGCAAAATAATGAGTTTCTTTTGAAAAATCACCAATGTCGCCCAATAGGCTCAACACCATTCTCTAAAGTGAATGCCACCTCCTCTCGTGACATACATGGGCGAGGACAGGCGTGACTGCTGTCAAGGGAATATAAAATACCATGGTGTCCATTTGCATCCTGGAATAAGGGGAAAGCTTAGAAAGCTCAGACAAGCTGTATGCCTAGAAATGTTAAGGGCACTTGTCACATATGTGGCTTGAAGTGACATTGGGCGTGTACCTGTAGTACGTCGAAGGATAAGAAAGTGGAGACAAATTATATTGATCATGTTGATTCAATGAATATATCAGATCCACCAACCACACATGACCCATTGGAAATATCGCATCAGTTAGACATGATGCATCTGGATATTTCCGACTTTATCATTAAAAGGGGGAATGAAGTTTATGGGTCGAAATTAGATTAAATCCCCTAATAAAAGTGGCAGTGTTTTTCCTTTACATTGAATAATTGTTTATTGATTCACCTTATTTTATTTATTTAAAGGCATGGATATAAATTATGGATGTTCCCAAAATGAGAACACTAGCAAAGATATTTGTCTTGCAGATAGTGCAACTACTCACATGATCCTTTGAGATAGAAAGTATTTCTCAAACTTGATGCTTACAAAAGCAAAGGTAACAACCATATCAGACCTTACAAATCTGATTGAAGGCTCAGGAACAACCCAAGTTATGTTACCAATGGAACAGTATTGTTCATTCAAGATGTTTTATATTCATCTAACTCCAAAAGGAATCTATTGAGTTTTAAAGATATAAGTTTGAATGGCTACCACATTGAAAAAAAAAAGAAAAAAAAAAGAGAAATGTGGAATATCTTTGCATTACCTCCAATGATACCTAGAAGCGTATATTGGAAAAGCTTTGTGCACTCTCATCAGGGTTGTACTATACAACCATACGGACAATTGAGGCACATAATGTCATGGACTAGAAGTTCATTAACTCAAATGCTTTTAAGCTTTGGCATGACCGGTTGGGTTATCTTGGATCCACCATGATGCGTAGGATAATTATCAATTCTAAAGGACATCCATTGTTGACTAAACACATGATGTTGTCAAGTGATATCTCTTGCCAAGCTTGTTCACAAAGGAATTTGGTAATCCGGTCATCTCAACGAAAGATTGATGTTGAATCCCCATAATTTTTACAAAGTATCCAAGGGGACATTTGTGGGCCTACTCATCCTCCTTGTGGACCATTTCGGTACATTATGGTCTTGGCTGATGCATCTATACGATGATCACATGTTTTCCTTTTGTCCACTCGGAATATGGCATTTGCTAGGCTCTTGGCTTAGATAATTAAATTACAAGCCCAATTTCCAAATTATCCCACTAAGTCAATTCAACTCAATAATGCTGGTGAATTTACATCTCAGACTTTTGATGACTACTTCATGTCAATAGACAATGACATTGAACATCCTATTCCTCATGTTCATATTCAAAATAGTTTGGTAGAAGCTTTGACTAAGCGTCTTCAATTGATAACTCGCACTTTGCTCATGAAGACAAAGTTGCCAATTTCTATTTGGGGATATGTCATTTTACATGCAGCATCATTGGTGCAATTGAGGTCCATTCCCTACAATCAATATTCTCCAGTACAACTCGTGTTTGATAATCAACCAAACATTTCACATTTAAGAGTTTTTGGTTGTGCGGTTTATGTGCCTATTGTACCACCACAACATACTAAGATGGGTCCTGAACGCAAATTGGGAATTTACGTTGGTTTTAATTCACCATCTATCATTCGATATCTGGAGCCCCTGAATGGTGATATATTTACTGTACGGTTTGCTGAATGTTATTTTGATTAGACCATTTTCCCACCATTAGGGGAAGAAAAATATGCTTTTGAAGAACAACAAGGCAAATTCATTCCTGAAGAACGATGTGAATTATCGTGGGATATACCCACTTTGTCTCATCTCGATCCTCGTATCGCTCAATGCGAAAACAAAGTGAGGAGGATCGTTCATCTTCAAAGTATTGCCAATCAAATGCCAAATGCATTAGTGACAAAATCACATATCCCAACTATAAATGCACTTGCAAGGATTGATGTCCATAATGGGCAAAACAATGTGCCAGCAAATGATTCATCTATCGCACGCCTAAAGCGTGGCAGGCCACTAGGTCAAAGGATTCAATTCCTCAAAAGAGGAACTCGATGGCCAAATTGAATTCAAATGAAATGAATGGAGAACCCACAATTCATGATTCAAATGCCCCCGAAGAGGCATAGGTACTTCCTGAAAAGGAAAATGTCTTTGGTGAGACAAATGCTTTTGAAGCTGAAGTGGTACCTGAAAGTCAAGAAATCTCCATAAATTATACATCAACTAATGAATTGTGGAATAGAAATGAGATGACCATTGATGATATATTTTCATTCTCAATGGCTACTAAGATCACAAAAGATGGCGATATTAAGCCTCGCTCTGTTGATGAATGTATACAGAGACAAGATTGGCCCAAGTGGAAAGATGCAATCCAGGCAGAATTAATTCTTTTGAAAAAATGAGTGTTTTTGGACCTATTGCAACAACTCCACCCAATGTGAACCCTATAGGTTACAAATGGGTATTTACAAGAAGGGCAATGAGAAAAATGAGATCGCAAGGTATAAAGTGCGACGCTTTGAGTAAAGTTTTTCACAAAGTCCTAAGATGGATTATGAAGAAACATACTCTCCTGTAATGGATGCAATTACATTCGTTACTTAATAAGTTTGGCGGTTTTAAAAAAACTTTGTTTACACCATAATCAACCAAGCATATCCAGCCTCAAAGCGACTAACACCAAGGCAAACACGCCTGCTCCACTGCCGAAGGAAGATAGTCTTTCAAGATGCCAGACACTTGCCGAAGCTACCAGCTGCCGAACCTAATCTCCAAGACACGTGTCACCACCACAGCGACTCGCACAAAGTCCCACATCAAAATTTTGTGCAAACCTTTCACTTTCACTTCCCTATAAATAGGGAATGGTACCCAAGTAAAGATGGTAACCTCTCCATCTCTCTTATTGTTACTCTGCCAATTTTACCACTCATAGCTGACTTAAGCATCGGAGAGCCTTCGGCCGGCACCACACTGGTGTCCGAAGCTTAACGACTGCTTCTCCTACTTTGTCTTATGCAGGCTCTTTCCTTGCTGAAGGTCCTCACCTTCTCCCCTGTTGAAGACTATCAACTTCTCTCTAAGTTGACCTCCCAAAAAGAGCATCAACAGTTTGGTGTCGCAGTGGGAATCGACTCATCAATCCCATTTTTCTCTACCACCCCTCCTTCTCCCATCAGGCCTTATTGCCTCTTCTACACCCCGCACTCTACTATGCTGATCGAGGATAGCCACGATACTCGATATCATACCCCCGCCGAGGTACCTCCCGAAGAAACCTTCAGATGCTAATCTTGTGCAGAGGTAGAGCTTCTTTGCGCTGTCTCCAAGATGTCCGATAAATACGAACATCTCCATACCAAAAACATCAAGTCGAGCATGACTACAAAGACTCAAGCATAATCGAGAGGACTCGGGCCTGGGGCTCCCAACGTGACTTTACCGGGATCTGAGCATACCCAACCAAACTAGCAGGGCACTCCAAGCATAGTGCCTCAGTCCGATCTAGGCTCAAGAAGGGTAAAGGCCCTCTCCGTCCGGAGACGACTAAGTGCGGCTCCTTCATATCTCCCCACCAAGGACCGGCCCCATGAACGATGAAGGTCTACAAAGATTGCAAAGATTGTCTCTTGGACCGTCAGCGAGACCCTATTCCTATCCCCGTTAACCTCCAAGACCCAAGGGTGACACACCTAGGCCCCATCGAAGCCTACCCGGCTACCCATTGGAGAATGTGTAGGGATTGGACGGGAAAATTATCATTGAAGACTGGGAAAATTATCACACCGAGGTGTTAGAGGATTGGGAAACTTACTCAGCCCCTGCCAATCCACACCCCGAGCCTTCAACACCCAAGACCCTCCCTCATGCCAACTCGGCCATGAGGCTTCTCTTTGAGAAGGTTCGACACATAAACTTATTTTGGAGGCTCATAAACTTATTTCCTCCTTACTTTCACAAAACCCGGCTCCAATCCCTGCTTCCTTGTCGTCTTGCCGAACCCAGCTCAAGTTCCTGGCTAAAAAAATAAAATAGGCAACAAAGATAACAAACCAATCTTGCCGAAAGATTCAAGATGGTCCAGCTCCCAAAACCCAACTTTGCCGAAGGCTTAGCTCTGAAACCCAGTTCCTAACGGCCACAAAAAGAGTTATTATCATTTTGGCATACACAAGTTGGCCTTGTCGAACGGCAAGGCCCATGAATTTTTTTTTTGAGGGGGCTCACCACAAAACTCTGCTTCAGCCGTACCACTAGAGAACCACACCGAATGGCCAACTCGTGGAGCCTAACTTGTGAAAAAATCGTGTTGAAGGTTTATGCAACCACATCATCATTATCATCATCATACCAAACGCACAAGTAGGCCTTGCAGAACGGCAAGGCCCAAAAAAAATTTGGGATCATGAAAATACCTGTTGAAATCGAGCGAACTCGAAGCGGTGCTACCATAACCGATCTAGCCCCGGCTCCACTCTTGGCGAACATAGCTTCACTCTCCGAGACCTCAAACAACGACTTGTTCAACCCCTACCAAATGTCAATAATTGTACGATGTCATTCATACTCTTCTTGTGCTCACAAAAGACACCACTGGACCTCTCATAACCTCCAATCACCCTTGCCTAATAGGGAAATCCACGAGATCACGACGCCAAGGACCCAGCTCTAAGTCATCGCGAGAACCAGGTACCTAGACCCACTATTTGCCGATGCCAAGATTTATCCTTGCCGTTACGGGCCCATGCTCAATTCTCCCTCACCGAGCACCAAGTCTCCAATGAGCCCCTTCTGAAAACTTGCTAATCGGTAAAAAGCCCTCCCTCAAGAAAAACTCACCCTTGTCGAACGGCAAGGGCTGAGCTGAAAAAATTGAAAGCTTGCGGACCAACCTAACCGAAAGCTTCCCAAGCTCACAAAACCCCCTACATCTTTACCGATCGGCAAAGACCTTGCTGAAACGGGAATACACAGATGCCTCTTTCAAAACCAGTTAGGAATGCATGAATGCACGCCAAGTCCCTTTCTCAAATACCAGAACCCGATGCCACCAACCTACCGAAGCTGTAGACGGCGCAAGTTATAGTTTCCCAAGCATATTGGCCGAATTTTTAGCTTCCTCTAAAAACCATAGCACTTTACAATTGCTAAAGCCCACCATGCCGAAGGCCCAAAACCAGTCCTCACCGAAGACAAGCACTGGGCCGAAACATCTTAGGTTCTACATAAAGAGGACCAGGGCGAAGAGCCAAGCCCAAAAAGTGAGGTTCTCAACCCCTTGCCGAACGGCAAGGGTCATGCCGATTTATCCCAGGCACTCATATGCAACTCTTGCTCCCCAAAACGTGCCCAAAAAAAAAAACAAAAGAAGGGTGCCTCACCGAACAATAAGGCCCATAAAAGAGGAAAGCGGGCTCACAAATATACCCATGATCAGCCCTGCCAAAAAGCAAGGCCTGTGTTGCCGAAACAAGAAGGCTCGAGAGGAATCTTTTCCACGTCACCCTTGCCAAATGGCAAGGGCCACACCGACTCTCCTTGGGTCTTCTCCTTCTTCCAAGCCAAGCATAGATCATAGACCTAGCCACCTTGCCAAATGCCCAAGTGCTCAACTACAGAAAGGTCCTAGAAGCTTACACATCCTTCTTCCTTCTTACCAGAAGCCTAGTTAAGTGGCATGACCTCTGCGATTCTCGCTCAACCTAGCACCTAGGCCATACCTTCCAAGTATTAACGTAACTTCTAGCTTACCAACTTGGGGGATTAGGGAATGCCCTACGACTTCCACCGAATCTGGAATGCTCAGTCATGATTGCACAAAAAACTTACAAGTTTCCAAACTGGAAGTTACTTCTCGACCGCGAACTTGAGGGACTACTGTTTACACCATAATCAACTAAGCATATCCAGCCTCAAAGCGACTAACACCAAGGCAAACACGCCTTCTTCACTGCCAAAGGAAGACACTCTTCCAAGGTGCGGACACTGCGAAGCTCCCGATTGCCGAACCTAATCTCCAAGATACGTGTCACCACCATAGCGACTCGCACAAAGTCCCACATCGAAACTTTGTGCAAAACTCTCACTTTCACTTCCCTATAAATAGGGAATAGTACCCAAGTAAAAAGGGTAACCTCTCCATCTCTCTTACTGTTACTCTACCAATTTTACCACTCATAACTGACTTAAGCATTGGAGAGTCTTCGGTCGGCACCACACCGGTGTCCGAAGCTTAATGACTGCTTGTCCTACTTTATCTTATGCAGGCTCTTTCCTTGCTGAAGGTTCTTACCTTCTCCCCTGCTGAAGACTATCCACTTCTCTCTAAGTTGACCTCCCAAAAAGAGCATCAACAAACTTGACATGAGACTTATGGATTTCATTACTGCATATCTGTATGGAGAATTGGATACAGATATATACATGAAAGTAGAAGGACTTAAGTTACCTAAAGCAGCGAGGAATAAACCACGAGGCATGTTCTCAATTAAATTGAGACGATCATTGTATGGGCTAAAGCAATCTGGGAATGTGGTTGTTGAGGCCCAAAAATCCAGGGTTGGGCCCAAATAAATTCTCGGCCCAACATAATGCCTTATTAAGAAAAAGGCTCAGTTCAGAGCATGCAAAATTCCACATTTATGCTTGCACAAGCCACGACCACATGCCATGCCAAATAAATATGCAATCTCTCATGCTAAGAGTTGAAATAAGCACTAACTCTACGAGCCCATGCTAATTACCTCGTCAAGCATCATGCCTCTATTTAAGGATGATAAAATTAAGACACATCGATTGACATGTCATGCTAAGCAGGAAATTATTATTTCACACCCAACCATGCTATAAGTTTAAGTGGGCCCAAGCCAGGCAAATGCCCGGGGCTTGCTTGAGTGGATTGTGTTATGGATGGTAACAAGTTTTCATGAGGCTCATTAATGAGCCAAGAAATGGAAATTTTGGGCTGCTTGGGAGCCCCAAAACTCAAGCCCATTTCTTGAGCTCAAACACATGGGCTAGCATGAGAGAGAGAACATGACCCAATGCCTTAGAGAATACAGTAGTTTGCTTAGGAAACCCTATGTTAGTTAGAGCATCCAAATACTTTGTTAAAAATGCAACAGCAAACTGCTTCCAGCTTGACGAAAACCTCAAACGATAGAAGTAACAAGCTAAAGACCCAACATTGTACATACAAGCCCAGCCCAAAGCCTTATGAAAAGCCTGGCGTCGTGCTCTATTCTGATTAGGACTCCAAGACAGTCAAACAAAGAGCCATGGCAGGAACCGAAAATCCGTGACGTGAAGGACGAGTACCCATCGGACAAAGAACTCCCTCCATCTCTCCTTTCCTCTGCAAGCTCCATCTTGAAAACCCATAAGGAAAGCTCCCCCTTATGGGAAGGTCTAGCTGCGTCAAACTCTTGGAACCACAAAGGGTTCCTTACCCATGCTCCTTGGATGAGAGAAATTCACCAAAGAAGATAAAGTGGAAATGAGCAATGAAAAAGGGGAGGAAAAGTTAAGATGAAATTAGGGTTCTTTGTGGCTATAAAAGAGAGCCTCAGCTACCCAGAAAACAAACTCATCCAAGGCCTGAGCACGCTTTGTCAAGCAAACTGGAAATTTTACTCAAGCCACCCAATTCTCTTCTTCGTTCGTTCTCTTCCCCCTTGGGAAAGAAATCTGTCTAATCTTCCTCTGTTCCACTTTAACCCTTTGTTCACTGTAAGAAAGTCATGCTTATCTCTCTCTGTTCATGCTAAACTCATGATGGTTTTGCTCCCATGCCACAAGCTCCTCATGCTAAGCCATTAATCAATCTATCATGTTTATTTGGCTATTGGTGAAAAGAACCTGAGGGTATTTTTCTAAGGTTTCATCAAAACTTTCAAAAACTCTTTCAGGAGCTTGGTTTCTGAACTCAGATACTTGGGGAATTTCTGTTCGTTTTCTTCTTACGGCAGCCCAAGCCCATTCGTCAGGCTGCTGGAACAAAAAGACCCCCCACAGTGGTATAATCATCTCAGTAAATATTTACTTAAGGAAGGATACGAAAATGATCCTATTTGCCCATGTGTGTTTATTAAGAAATCAAAGTCTGAATTTGCGATGATGGTAGTATATGTCGCTGACATGAATCTAGCCGGAACTCTTGAAGAGCTCCAAAAAACTACTGATTATATCAAATGTAAATTTGAGATGAAAGACCTTGGGAAGACAAAATATTGTCTCGGCTTGCAGATTGAGCATAGTGCTAGTGGGATTTTGGTCCATCAATCAACTTATACTAAAAAAGTATTGAAGTGATTTGGCATGGACAAGGCTCATCCACTTAGCACTCTAATGGTCGTTCGGTCCCTTGACACTAAGAAAGATCCATATCTTCCAAAAGGGGATGATGAAATAGTCCTTAGTCCAGAAGTGCCATACCTTAGTGCAATAGGTGCTTTATTGTACTTAGCACAATGTACCAGACTAGACATATCATTTTCAATAAATTTGTTTGCAAGATACAACTCCGTCCTAATAAGCCGACATTGGAAAGGCATCAAACATATTCTACGATATCTTCATGGGACAACAAACATGGGCTTATTATATTCCAGTGAATGGACCAATACCCCGAGTTTTGTTGGATATGTTGATGCAGGATACCTCTTTGATTAGCATAAAGGTCGCTCACAAACTAGGTATGTGTTTATATGTGGAGGTACTGCAATCTCATGGCGCTCAATAAAACAAACGTTGGTCCCTACATCTTCCAATCACTCAGAAATACTTGCCTTCCATGAAGTCAGTCGTGAATATGTTTGGTTAAGGTCAGTGATCCATTACATCTAGAGCACATCTGCCCTACCTTCAGCAATAGAGACTCCAACCATCCTGAATGAAGACAATGCAACTTGCATTGCTTAGATAAAAAGAGGATACATCAAGGGTGACAAGACCAAGCACATATCACTAAAGTTTTTCTACACACACGAGCTTCAAAAGAGTCAAGAAATCAAAGTCAGAAAAATCCGTTCAAGCGATACCTAGCAGACCTATTCACCAAATCTTTGCCTAAATGTATATCCAAAAGCTAGCACATGGTATCAGATTACGTCGACTCTGCAAGCAACCAAATTGAAGCATGCAAAATCAAGGGGAGCATTCGAGAGTCCTCTAACACAGGACATATGCGCGTTGTAATCTTTTTCTTTTGACTAGGATTTTTCCCACTTGGTTTTCCTAGCAAGGTTTTAATGAGGCAACATGAGTGCATTCAACATAGTTCTAATGTCTCAAATGAAGTTGTACTCTTTTCCCTTCGCTTAGGTTTTTTCCCACTGAGTTTTTCCGAGCAAGGATTTAATGAGGCAACCAATCAAGAGACTTGTAGACATCCAAGGGGGAGTGTTGTGAATGATGGATGACCCACATGTTGAAAATGAGGAGAAATATTGAGTGAAATACCATGTTTTACGGAGAGTTGAAGACTTATAGGCTTAGTCACTATTTACAAATAGTAAGAAACAATTATGAGTTAATGTTGTAGAGTGAATGCTCTGGTTGTAAATCATATATCATCTGCCTATAAATAGAGACAATCTTCAGGCTTTGAGACAAACTAATCTGAAGAGAAAAGAGAGAGAGAAATCTAAGAGTTAGAAAGCTTTATCGGAGAGAGAAAATTCTATCAGTGTAAAACCACAAGAGAAAATTCGACCATAATATTCAATGGTACTTTCATACTTTGCCTATTTGATGAGGCGGAATATGATGCCACATAATTTGGGATCCAAATTTGGTGCATACACATAATTTGGTGCACGAATTTGGTGTTCCTAGCATTACCCTTTGTAGGGGTTTTTTTTCTTCCGGCAGCTACTACGGGCCTGATTGCCGTAAAGGGCAAAATGGAAGAAATTGCCCCTTGAGCCTGAGTTCGAAAATTAAGCCCCAAAATACCTCGAAAATGCAGTAGAGCCTTAGGAAGTATTTTGGTTATCTTCACCAACCAAAATAATGGCAGCTTACAGGTAATTTCTTCATGCTTACAGATAAACTTTTGAGTTTGGCATGAGGGGCTTGTGGCATGGGAGCAAAATTAGCATGAGTTGAGCACCAAAAAGGAAATATGGCTTCCTAGGGAGAAAAGGGAGTGTTTAAGGTGAGGAAGAAGAGGTTTTCAAGCATATGTGGCTAGGAAGAGAAAAGGGAAGAACTATGTTCTTCTGGCAGCTTGTCAGAAGAAGAAAATGGAGGAAGATGAACAGTGCACGAAATTGCTGGTTTTTGCAAGTATGAGAGGAAGCTTGCTCTCTAGTTGTGGATGATCTTTGTTGGGTAGAAGATGCCCTAATTTATAGCCGCTGGAAGCTGATATTTTCCAAGAAAACCTAATGGCTTCTACCCATTTTGGCTAAGCTTTTCCTTCCTTTCTCCCTTCATCTTTTCAATCATCCCTTTTTGGTGAAATCCACTCTACCCATTTGCATAAAATCAGGGATTTTTGGGACCTCAAAGCCCTCTTTCCTGCGGCTGTTTCAGACTTCTATTTTCAGCCATCTTTCTTCCTTCTTTTCTCTCCTTTTCCAAGGCTAGGTCTGATGAGGGAAGGAATGGGTATGCATGCTGGTTCAAATGGTGATCTGCGCTCCAATATCCCTTGGTAATTTGGAAGTTTTTGCTTGAAACTTGTTTCTCCCATGTGCTGGAGCTTTCCAGCAGCTTTCACACATGGATATTTTGGCTTTCAACGTGGCTTTTGTTTTCAGCTAGGTGCTGAAGATTTGCAGATATATTTTTTTGGGTTGCTTGGGCCTTCTATGACAATAAGTTGGTTTATCAAGTACATGGGCTAACTTCATCAAGTATTGGGCTAGTTTGTTTGAAGTGATGGGCTATTTTGGTTGGGCTACTTTCTCTTTTGTGCTCACCCACATGTTTGGGCCTAAGAAATGAGCTTGGGTTCCGAGGCTCCCAAGTAACCCGGAACCTCCACTTCTTGGTCCATCAATGGGCCTCATGACAATTTATTACCATCCATACCACAACCCACTCAAGCAAGCCCCGGGTATTTGAGTGGGTTGGGGCCCACTTAAGCTTGTGGCGTGATTAGGTGCGGAATGATAATTCCTTGCTTAGCGTGGCGTGTCATTTGGCGTGGCATGTGTGCAAGCGCATATGATGAACTTTCGCATGCCCAAATTGGGTTTCTTCTTGGTAAAGCATCGCATTGGGCCGAGAATTTATTTGGGCCGAACCGTGAATATTTTGGGCCCCAACATTAGCCCCCTTGATTATTGGGGCCATGAATGTGTATTGAAATGGTCCGAATAATCAATTTTCAGCCCAAAATAAATTACCGTGACATGGCATGGCATGGGTTTAGGAGCAACTCAAGGATAACAGCTTAAGAGTCTCTGAAATTACAGCCAGGTCTTTTCCGGGAAGGTTGGAGGGGTCACAATGGTCCCGCTTAAAACCCAATCCTTCTTAAACACCGAGGGTGTTTCCTTGAAGAACTTTCCTAGACACTGTAATTTTGGAGGTCACTTGCTAGAGTTACCAAGAGTTGACCTTATTTTGTGGCATGATATAGAAGAAAATGCTTGGTGGATTAGCTCAAGATAACTACTTAGCTCGCATGATTTATTTGCTTGAGTGACTAGAGAGGCTTGATTTTGCATGATTGTGGTTTGCAAGAGTTGCATTGACTTGTGTATCTAATATTAGTTATGTATGCTTGATTTTGGCTTGCATGTTTTGCTTTGACTTGTATATTTGGTATTTGGCTTGATGCTTAGCATTGGCATGTATGCTTGATTTTGGCTTAATACTTGGTATTGGCGTGTATGCTTGATTTTGGCTTGCATGCTTGGATGCTTGGTTTTGGCTAAGGTAGCATGGTTTAATATGGCTTTTGGGACATTTAGCATGGTGGATGTCATTTGACAGTAGCCGGACGTGCTAGTGGATAGTGGGGATCCAATCTTAGAGTTGCGGATGCAATAAGCTTGGATTCACCATTGTGTTTGATTTTACAGCACTAGCCTCCGAACACTTTGAATTTAGAGGACAAAACTTCAATGAAGGTGATATCGTGCGACATGATGGCTAGATATTGGAAGAATGCTTTAAATAGGGCATGTGCTGGAAGGATGTTTGAAATAGGGCATGTGCTGGAAGGATATTTGAAATATAACAAGTGCTGGAAGGATATTTGAAATAGGGCATGTGCTGGTAGAATGTTTGAAATAGGGTATGTGCTGGAAGGATATTTGGAATATAACAAGTGCTGGAAAAAATGTGACTTGGCTTGGCATGATTAGCTTGGACTTGGATAATCTAATGGTTGAGTTGAATCAAGATATAGCTTGATCTGGCATGAGGGTTCACTCTTCCGGTAGCATGAATATTGGTGTTTTGGAAAAACGATACCCCTTTGTTGCAATGAGGACAATTTGGCATGATAGCATGACTTCTTCTATGCGCTTCCAACAACTAGAACTGCCAAGTTCTAACATTGCCATTTTTATGATGACTGTATTGCTTGAAAAGCTTGATATTGTGATATTTGGTTTAGTTTGCTTGAAATGATTGCATCTAAGTGAAATGCTTGAGTTGCATGGTTTGCGTGGATTGATTCACAAATGCTTGTATTGATGGGTGGAAGAAGAGATATGAGTTTGAGAGAGCATAAGAGAGCTGGGCACGTTGTCTCCTTGCTGGCTTGGCCTTCAGATGAGCAAAATTTTGTTGCCCCTTCCCTTTGAATTTTTTATTATTTGCAAGTGTCTACCCTCTTTTCCTTTCATTTGGCATGGCATGCTTTATTGTATGATTTTCTCTCATTCTCTTCTTTCTTCTTCTTCAAGACCCAAACCCGTGGGTATTGTGCATCAGTACATAAGTCATATTTCGGAAGCTCGGATCAGAAAACTTCCTTGATCAAAGTTGTTCATCTGCTCGATTACTATAGCCAGTAAACTTTTCAGAATTTTTTGAATTTTTCTGATACCTCAAAGCTGGTTTGCAACTTCTGCATTCATCCATGGTTGGTGAGTTTTTGCAGATTTTTCTTCTGCATGTGTCTTTAACTTATGATGCTCGTATGATTGCACTTGCTTCACGAAATTTGCTTGAAATTATGTTGTTTATAACAAATCCAAAATTGAGGATCATCCACCCATTCTGGTGCTCTCTGCCTCCATTTTTCTAAAGTATGTTCATGAGTTGATGTTGATGCCTTTGTTGCATGCTTGTCTTCTATGCTTGAATGCTTGAGTTCCTCTGTATTTCCCAGAATTTGTGAACTAGAAATCGAATTCTAAGGTTGAGCTTTTGATTTAGGACTCTAGCTTGGTAATAAACAAGAGTTATACAAGCTCACTTGGGTATGCATGCCAAGTGTTTGTCAAAATATCTCAAAGTAGCTTGCTGGCTGTTTTTTGAACTTTTGAAATGTTTCTTTTCGAATCTGAGTTGGAGCTTTTGAGACATAAAAATGGACTTCTCAATGGTTATGTTGGAATTGGTCTTGCATCACTTGAAGAAAAAATGAATTTTCGGTGGAATTTCAAAGTAAGGGTTAAGGTGCTGGAGCTGTACAGTTTCTGCTGCATGGGCTGTTTAGAAATCTGTTTGACATGCTTCCCTAGCTCGAAATGCAACGAAATTTTGGGAAAATGAAGCTTGATATGTCTAGTTCTAATCTGGAAAGTCTGGGATTTGTTGGTTGTAATCTTGATTTATAGTGATTTTCTAAAGGTGGGATATTCTAGCTGGGATGGTTGGAAAGCTTGTGTATAAGTTTTGCTTGGCATGTTGCTTTTGCTTGGGAATTTAGCATGTCTTTTCTGTTGGCATTGAGTGCCGATCTGAGTATTGCTAAAGCATGTTCTTGAGCAATATTGTCGTGAGAGCTTGAAGTGGAATGGTATTGTTGTAAGAGCATGAATTCTTCAATTTGCTTTGAGATGCCCGAATTGCTTGAAATGCTTGAATGAAATGAAATTTCTTGGCATGTGAATTGGTATCACACCTTGTGAATTTTGTCAAATGCTTGATAGATGAGTTTGCTTGCACTTTGAGAAAATTATGCTTCCGGCACATCCGTTTGTGTATGAGTACCTTTCCGGTGTCTGATTTCGGCTAACATATTCTCTTGTTTTAAAAGCTCGAAAGCATGATAAAGCATGAGAAGTCTAATTTGATAGCATGAAAGTGAGTCTTGGTCTCTTGCAACTTGTCTTTGGAAAACATTATGCTTTAATAGCGATTCTACTTCCGGCACCCCCTTTCTGTTTACAAGTTCCTTCCAGCACCTGATCTGACCAACGTACTCTCTTATTTATTTTTCAGGCTTGATTGAGAGATTCCACAGCATGAGAAATGCCATCTTCTTACTAATTTGCAAGGAATTTGGTAGCATGAAGGTGAGTTTTGGTTGCTTGCACCTTGACTTGCGATATGAAGGCTTTTGGAAGATTTGAAACTGGCAGAATGTTTGAAATTAGGCATGTACTGGAAGGATGTTTGAAATAGGGTAGGTGATAAAAATTCTTTGCTTATGGAGTAGGTGCTAGAAGAATGTAACTTGGCTTGTTTCAAAAAGGGGAAATAGAAAACTGTTTCTCACCATAATGCAAGATTATCTAGGCTTGTTGTAATCAAAGAGATGATTTATACTGTGTGGAAAAAAGGTAGATGGGTTTGCTTGTTTGAATGGCATGGTGTACTTCCTTGAATTTGCTTGGCATGAAGCCCTCAAGTCAGCTTGTTGAGGTCAGCAATTGGTTGCAGAGTTGGGTTATATTCTCTTTGGCTTACTCAGGGTCGAGAAACAAAGTAGAGGCCTGCTTGTAAAATTTTTTATTTTTTTATTTTTTTGGCAACTTGCTTCAAAGAAGATCTTTGGAAGAAGTAGACTGAAGATGAGAAGGAAGAGGCTAAGCGAGTTGCTGGAAGAGATTCATACAGCTTGTTTTCCTCCAGATAAGTAACAAACAGTTTACTTTCCTCCAAGAGGAAAACTGAAATTTACAACAGCTTCAGGATTCTTGTCTCTCTCTTTTGCTTGGCATGAAGCTCCCAAGTCATTTGGAGTTTGCATGTGCTATTTGCTATGATGGATTCTCTTAAGCCCCCATAAGCCTTTCGCAAGATGTTTTGTCTGAAAAGCTTTAAATTTTGCTGTAGTGCAATTGCATGAATAAAGCTTGTGATTTTTCAGGAGTTGTCGTATAGCCATGAGAAGAAGTTCTTGCAAGTATTAGTTGCCGAAGTATCCATCTTCAGAAAGACCAATTCTTAAGTATGCCTGAAAATAATGATGGTGCCAAAGTCTGCGCAGAAAAACATGGGGACAATTGCAATGATGGGTCAGCTGGTTGCATAAATAATGAGATCAACAATGGTGATGAAGGAGATGGTAATGTGAAAAGAAGATACGATATTCTTTTAGCACCAACTACCCTTCTCCCGGCACCTACTACCCTTCTTCCAGCACCAACCTCCCTTCTTTCTTGGTGCATTTGAGGTCGTCCTTTGAGGTGATTGATAAGGTATGCCCTTTCCTCATTGCAATTTCTTGAATCTATCGAGGGGCTTGATGGGCTCTTCATGCCCATGGGCTTTGCTCGTTCACTGGAATCTCAGGTCCTTCTTTTTAACTCTGTAGGAATAGATATAGACTGATATCTTGGCCTAGGCTTGTTTTTCGCATGCTTGAATAAATTTGGACTTTTCTCCCATGTTGTGGAAATAGAAATTGATAGAGTGCATGCTCTGCAATGCTTGAATCCTTTTGCATTTTGAGGAAGAATTTGCTTGTCATGGGAATTGCTTGAAAATTTCGCTTGCCATGGATAAATTGTATGCTGCTTGGGTATTTGCTTAAGTGTTTCCTTTGGCCTGAGCTTGACTTGCCCTGCTTGGCGTATATTTTGCGTGTGCTGCGTTCTTGACCCGCTTTTTCGTTGTTGAACTATATGCATCACGAGCGCATGCTTGTAATCGTATGATTAATGCATAGGATTATAGGCTATTGAAAGCTTTGAGAAAAGCACCATTGGTTTTTTTTTTTCTTTATGAGCTTAGAATTTGGTCATGGATAACTTTTTATTTTTTTGGCTTTATAGGGATAGACATAAACATGTGTATGATGGGTTTGCAAGGATGCTGTGTAACTCGTAGGTATTTTGTTTTTGTGAAAAAGGTTACTATGAGGTAAATAGTGCTCAGTTTGTAGCACTTGCTTTGTGAAAAAGGGTCTGCTGGAATGATTGATTGAGCATGGAATGGGAAATTTGCTTATCATGAGCTCGAGTAATAGATTGCATGATACTTCAAAAATATTTTTTTTGTTTATGCATTTCGCTTGGCATGAGATAGCTTGCTTTGCTTGGCTTGTAAAGTTCATATGGCTTGCATGCTAGTGTGGAGATTGCTTGGCTTTAACATAGAGAACTAGCTTTATGCTTTGCCGTTTTTTCAGGTATTCTTTGTTGGCAATTCTTGCAGGGATTCATCGCTTGTCAAGACTTGCCATGGCATCCACTAACCCGTCGTCAATTATTAGTGGCCACCTTTATTCAACGGATGATAAATTGAAGAGGGGAAGGCCCCTCCATTTCTCAAGAATGCTTGTGAAGATGTTGCAGTAGGCGAAGAGCCAGTGTCGTCTTCTGCGTTTGTATCATTATGGCTCGGGAAATTACTGCTCTGTGACTTTTCCCAAGATTGTCTGCATGCGCAGGTGTTCTCCTTGGCTTTAGCAATAGCGGATGGCGGCATGATTCCCATAGCCCCCATGTTCTTGGGACATCCCATGTAGGGGTACACAATGCCTTGCTCCTTCTAGCAAAGTCTGCCTCATACTCATCCTTTTCTGAACATCCAACATAGCTGCCGCCTGCACCTTCCAAAGAAGATCTGCCTCCTACTCATTCTCTTCTCGTAACATGCGACATAGCTGCCGGCGCTGCCTTGCATCTTCCAACGTGCTGCCTTCTACTTCTCCTCTTCTCGAACATCCAACATAGCTGCCGCGCGCCTGCACCTTCCGCGATCTTGCCTCCTACTCATCCTCTTCTCGTAACATGCGACATAGCTGCCGGCGCTGCCTTGCATATTCCAGTGCTGCCTTCTACTTCTCCTCTTCTCGGAACATCCAACATAGCTGCCGCGCCTGCACCTTCCGGTAGTGCTGCCTCCTACTCATCCTCTTCTCGAACATGCGGCATAGCTACGGCGCCTTGCATCTTCCAGCGTCGCTCTTTTTATTTCACAGTTGTTTTCTTTGGCTTGGGGTCAGATTGGCTCGGTGCACAGCTTCCATCTTTCTTGATACCATAGGATGTACTAATCTCCAGCATGTGTAACCTTGTTTTTGTGATGGCTGTGTACTTTTCAAATAATCTAACGACTATGTCATTATGACTTTGTAATGTACTACTGAACCACTGGAACTTGCATTAATTTCTGAATGCTTGAGGCATGTTGTAATTCGTACATCTTATATATATATTGCTTGGTTGGGAGAACTTGCTCTTGTGAACTTCTTGAAATTTTCTGACGAGTTGGCAAGCCTTAAAAACAAGGTATATGCTGCCCAAAATTTTGACAGGACCTTTAAGCTAAATCTTCGATGCATTGCTCTTTAAAACTTTTGCAAGGCTCGTCTACTCATTTGGCCTAAAATGCACCCTCTTTCCGTGCCTTAAAAAGGGTCAGGCCACTGTATGCATGCACGAAGGCTCCTGTAAGAATTGCCTGATGTTGTGAAGTTTTTTAAGCATTCCGATTGGGAGTCAACGGTTTCGTTATTCTAGCGCCTCAAAATACACTTTTACTGCTTGTTTCTTTGTAATAGCTTGACTTTGCATACCCCACATCGTTTTGCTTAGGCTTGATGCTTGTTTCAGTTCGGGACCCCATCTAAGTGGCTTTGCTTGGTATAGTTACTGCTGAGAGGCTTAGCCTTTTAATGAAAAGTTTGTTTGTCTAATTTTTTTTTTAAAGAACATGTTTTGTAAAACAGAATAAGGTAAAAGCAAGGAAGAATTCTAGAGGCTTTTTCCTCTTCCAAAATACTCCATTCTCATTGCAAATATTGTCTTACACTCGGCATGCTATAATGGTGGTGCATTTTAAAAAAGTTGTGAAAGCATAGGGTGAAAATACATAAGGAGTTCATTTTTGAAATAAATTTGAAAAGCCAAAAACAAAATGATAGGTGCAAAAGCAATTCAGCAATAATAAGACCTTAAGCCACTTTGCATTGATGAATACTCCAATCAAATCAAGCCCCCAAATATGAAAGGGCCCAAGGTTGTGCATGACTTGCAATAGCATGAAAGCTTGTGGCTTAGGTTGGTATGTATTTGGCATGTGTTGTACTAAGATGCCATGCTCTGTAGAGATATTTAACAGAGCCACAGTTGCTGCTTTGCTTGCCTGTAGCTCATAACCCAACTAATCAAAGAGTGATTTGCAGCTCCTAACCCATTGTACTTTCTTCAACCTCTGTGAAGTTATGAGAGGTTACAACAGCTGCTTCTTGATAATCTTGATGACCAAATGAAGCCTCCGAATGGCTTTCTTCCAGCATGTCCAATGTGAATACTTCGCTTGCTGGAACCATTCTCCCATCAATTAGCAAGTAGCCATGGGGTGTTATAGCTTGCAGATTTTGAATATTTGCTCAAGTTGGCCTTCTTCATATTTCCACAAGGTTCCCACATAGCCTCCGGTGGCTTTGGGTCATTCTTCCACAGGTGGCACAATACGTCGTCGTCGAGCAAGTCATCAAAGCACGTAATGACAGTAGCCATCTACTTTCCCCTTCGTTTTGGCAAGGGGTCATTGTCAATAGCTTGCCTCTTAGAGTTTTGTCATGTATCTTGGCGTGTAAGATCTTCCTTAGAGTATGGCAAGCAGTGGTAGATGTTGCAAGTGAAGAATGGATGAATATAGGAAAATACGCTTCCAGCACCCCTTTCCTTGAAAGCTTGACATCGCTTCAAAAATTCTAATTGCTTGGTAAAATAAACTTCATCTTGACAGCATTTAGGTTCTTCCAGCAGTATCATATTACTACCTTCACAATATTTTCCTTTCATTTGCCATGAATTGAGATGTTTTCCTTCTTGAGTAAAGCATAGTGCTTGGATTTCTTGACTAAGGCTCGGGGCTTGATGATGCTTGATTATGGAATTGTGGCAATTGAGACATCCCGATAGCCTTTTGGTTTTGACTCCTAAACTTGGTCATTGGAATGGTCAAGGCTTAGAAAGTGCTTGAGGCATTGAAGCATATCAGTTATGGCAACTTAGGTATTGTTTGTTGCAGCTATTGTGAACATGTTTTAGGAACCAAAAGCTTGGACTTGGCTATTGAAGCTTGAGCTTTGTATGTGGTCACTGCAGCAAATGTGTTGGGTTACAACAACAAGTGATGGCGAACTTAGGAGGTCATAGTAACATAATTGGGATTTCAAGGAGATTTTTGGTCTGGGAATAGTGGTTTTGGTAATAATGGATTTTTAAGCTCATTTGGGGTTTTGGAATCACTGCTGTGGTGATTGCAATGAATTCCTTCCTCAGCCCCCAAGTGCACCATAATCATAAGAAAAGGATTTGATGGGCATAGGCTACAAAAACTCTTGCAACATGGCCTTCTTAGTATTTGTTTGGGTTATTGCATGGCATGATGAACTTGGGATATCCCTTTGTTGCAACGGTGACAGTTTGGCATGATTCGGTGGTAGCATGTGCTTCTGGCAGCGACTCTTCCAGCAGTGGTGTTTGGATTTTGACTGGCTTTGTTCTTCTTCCACCCTTCTAGCGGCTCTTTCAGTGGTGCTTGAACCTCTATGACTGGAAGTATAGAGAGAGATTTGTCTAAGGAATAGATGATAATGACAGTGTGTTGAGATGTTGGGTAGGAAACATGAAAGCATTTGTTTTCTTGTTTGTTGTTTGGAGGCTTGGTTCCCTTGCACATGACCGATATAATGCTGCATGACCAAAGCATAAAAATAATATAAGCATTGTAGCTTGCAAATGACTAACATAATTGACATAAGCATGCTGGGCAGGTATGATTTTAGTACTGAGCATGCATAGTTGGCATCTACATTGCAATGTGTAACTTGGATTGATTAACACAAAGGTGGATCGATACGAAATGATAAGAAGTAAGATAAGTGAATAGTGCGTGGAATAAGGCCTTGAGAAATTTTGTTGGAGATGCAAAATTGAAAGGTGGTTTAATACATAACAAGAAAATGATGCAAGCTGGTGTACCATATGAATAACAACAAATCAACCAATCTTTTTTTTTTGGACTTGAATGCACATGCCTTTGTCCATGCTTGAGATTGTTCAATGAAACATAAATTTTATGGATATCTTAAAACAACAAACAAATATATATACTATATTGAGATCAACAAGGCATGATAATAAAAATCTTATCTTGGTGAAGCCATTCGCAGAGATGAGGCTGAGAGCATTGAGCAAGTGTTCCTTCTCCCTCTCTCACCGTGTTTTCACAACTCTAGAGAGGTGAGGGCTGCTATGAAAGTGATTTACGGTGATGGCTAGACTTGTTGATGATGTATCATGGCGGAGAGGTGAACGGCAGAGCTAGCCTCAACAATTGACGACGGTGGTCAGCGGCTTGCACGTTGGCTGAAGCCCCCAGTCCTCTTACAAGATCTTGTTTTGCTTGAGAATGGAGATCTAAGACACAAGCAAAGGGAGCATGTGAGTAATCTATATTATGTTTGTTCTACAAAGTAGATAGCCAACGAAAGGAAAAAGAAAAAGAAAGAGGGAATGCTCTTATCTCTTTATTTCCTCCGGTTTCTTCAGTATTCTTCTTTGGAGGCATTAGTGCAGATAGTGGCTTAATCCCAGCAGAGTCGCCAATTTATGTAGGGTTTTTTTCTTCCGGCAGCTACTATGGGCCTGACTGCCGTAAAGGGCAAAATGGAAGAAATTGCCCCTTGAGCCTGAGTTCGAAAATTAAGCCCCAAAATACCTCGAAAAGGCAGTAGAGCCTTAGGAAGTATTTTGGTTATCTTCACCAACCAAAATAATGGCAGCTTACAGGTAATTTCTTCATGCTTACAGATAAACTTTTGAGTTTGGCATGAGGGGCTTGTGGCATGGGAGCAAAATTAGCATGAGTTGAGCACCAAAAAGGAAATATGGCTTCCTAGGGAGAAAAGGGAGTGTTTAAGGTGAGGAAGAAGAGGTTTTCAAGCATATGTGGCTAGGAAGAGAAAAGGGAAGAACTATGTTCTTCTGGCAGCTTGTCAGAAGAAGAAAATGGAGGAAGATGAACAGTGCACGAAATTGCTGGTTTTTGCAAGTATGAGAGGAAGCTTGCTCTCTAGTTGTGGATGATCTTTATTGGGTAGAAGAGGCCCTAATTTATAGCCGCTGGAAGCTGATATTTTCCAAGAAAACCTAATGGCTTCTACCCATTTTGGCTAAGCTTTTCCTTCCTTTCTCCCTTCATCTCTTCAATCATCCCTTTTTGGTGAAATCCACTCTACCCATTTGCATAAAATCAGGGATTTTTGGGACCTCAAAGCCCTCTTTCCTGCGGCTGTTTCAGACTTCTATTTTCAGCCATCTTTCTTCCTTCTTTTCTCTCCTTTTCCAAGGCTAGGTCTGATGAGGGAAGGAATGGGTATGCATGCTGGTTCAAATGGTGATCTGCGCTCCAATATCCCTTGGTAATTTGGAAGTTTTTGCTTGAAACTTGTTTCTCCCATGTGCTGGAGCTTTCCAGCAGCTTTCACACATGGATATTTTGGCTTTCAACGTGGCTTTTGTTTTCAGCTAGGTGCTGAAGATTTGCAGATATATTTTTTTGGGTTGCTTGGGCCTTCTATGACAATAAGTTGGTTTATCAAGTACATGGGCTAACTTCATCAAGTATTGGGCTAGTTTGGTTGAAGTGATGGGCTATTTTGGTTGGAGTAATGGGCTATTTTGGTTGGGCTACTTTCTCTTTTGTGCTCACCCACATGTTTGGGCCTAAGAAATGGGCTTGGGTTCCGAGGCTCCCAAGTAACCCGGAACCTCCACTTCTTGGTCCATCAATGGGCCTCATGACAATTTATTACCATTCATACCACAACCTACTCAAGCAAGCCCCGGGTATTTGAGTGGGTTGGGGCCCACTTAAGCTTGTGGCATGATTAGGTGCGGAATGATAATTCCTTGCTTAGCGTGGTGTGTCGTTTGGCGTGGCATGTGTGCAAGCGCATATGATGAACTTTCACATGCCCAAATTGGGTTTCTTCTTGGTAAAGCATCGCATTGGGCCGAGAATTTATTTGGGCCGAACCGTGAATATTTTGGGCCTCAACACCCTTATATTTTTATTAGGGGTATAGAATTTTTACCAGCCCATTTTTTAAAATTTTATTTATTGGTTGAATAAGACTAATTTTGGTTATGATGAGTAATTTAATAATAAAAGCACTAAAACAACATGATGTGCAAAACATATCCGTTAATAACCACGACCTGTGAAGTGCGGTCATGCCCTCCGAGATAGAGTAGAAATCCCGCGTATAGTGTGTAATAAATAAGGGGCTGAAAAATGAGTTCAAATAAACTTCTCTTATAAAAATAAGTGCATTAATTATTTCTACCCTTCTCTATTTTTTGACTAGACTTGTGAGGGTGGGAGTTGTTTGTGTTGTAATAAGTGCATTAACTCCTGTCTTTGGTTATGTGTGACTTTGAGTGGAGATATACCGTATGAGTTTGATATTGCTGTTGGATCCCTCTGTATTGGTTATTGGTTATAACCCTAAGTTAAGGTTGCCATATGAGTTCAATTTTGTCATTGAATATATCTGTATTGGTTGAAACCCTTTGTGGGTAGTTGTCCGGGTCATTGTGGTTATTGTATTTGTGTTGCCTTTGTGGCATGATTTATGAATGCAATCTCCCTTTCGTTTGTCAAAAGGAGAAAAAAAAACATATTAAGTACTTATTTATGTGATAGAAAAAAGGGACAAGGAGGGTTGTGGGATAATCTTTTGTGTTATGGCCCACTAATGGCTCCTCGTGCAACCAATTAAATATGTTGACACATATACTAAAATTAAAAATATAATATTTTTTTAAGGGTTAAATATTTTTTTGGTCTATGAGTTTTACATGGAAATTCAATTAGGTCACCGAGAAAAACATTTATCTCTCATTAGTGACTGTTTTCCAAAGTTTACAATTTATAGACATTCCATTATCTTCCGTTAAATATAGTTTTTATTTTTATTTTTTTATGAAGCACCTTTAGATTTCTTCCTCTAACTCAACGAGTTAGGGTATATTGTGCTATTAGGGGTTAAAATATTGAGAGAAATCTTGGGTTGAAATTGAAATTTTGAGGTATAAGGAAAATAAAAAGGGCTAATCAAATTAAAATGAAATCAACAACTTTCCAATATATTTTGGTGCTCTATCACCTTGATTACGTCTCATTGCCATATGAAGTCACAATATACTTTTCACTCAATTGATTCAAGTTTCAATATAGCATCCAATCTATGACCTTGTACCTCACAATTCTTATTTCAACCCAAAATTTTCCCCAATATGTTAAACCATAAAACACAATATACCCCACCTCATAAAAACATAAAAAATAAAAACTGCACTTAAAAGAAGTTAACGGAAGATAATAGAATGTCTATAAATTGTAAACTTTGGGTAATATAGTGACAAATTTTGCTAAAAAAATTTCTTAGTGACCAAATTGAATTGTCGTGTAAAACGCAGTGACCAAAAAGGTATTTACCATATTTGTTTAGTGTTAAATACTTTTTTTTTTGTCACAGGGTTTCACCCAAAAATTCAATTTGGTCACTGAGAAAAAATTTTAGCCAAATTAGTCACTTTGTTTCCCAAAGTTTACAATTTATAGACATTTCGTTATTTTTTCTTAAGTACAGTTTTTATTTTTATTTTTATAGAAAGCATCTTCAGTCTTCTTCTAACTCAACGAATTAGAGTATATTGTGCTATTATGGCCTAAAAAATTGTACGAAATCAAAAAGCCAAACCAATTTAAAATGAAATCAACAAATTACCAACATATTTTGGTGCTCTATCACCTTGATTACGTCTCCTTACCATCCGAAGCCACAATATGGTTCTTACTCGATCGATTTAGGCTTCAATATAGCATCCAATATGTAACATTATACCTTACAATTTTGATTTCAACATAAGATTTCCCCTAATTTGTTAAACCCTAATAGCACAATACCCTAACTCATTAAGTTAGAGGGAGGAAGAAATTGAACGTGCTTCCTAAAAAAATTAAAATAAAAACTATACTTACCAGAATGTCTATAAATTCTAAATTTTGGAAAACATAGTGACTAATTTGGCTAAATTTTTTTCTTAGTAACCAAAAAAATATTTAACCTTATTTTTAAATTTTTGTTTGGTATGTATTGGAAAAAAATTTAATTAAAAAAAAATAATTTGACGAAATCAAACCAAATAATCTGTTCGGTATAGTCCGTACGTACAGAGTTTTTTCATCAGATCAAATTCCCACCAGTAGACGTGTCACGTGTTAGCTAATTTGTGTTTTTTTTTTTTTCCAATTAAATAATTTATGTATAGATAGTGACTTATATTGTAATTGGATTTGGGTCACGTCAAAACTGTTCCTGAAGAAGATGGTTATGGACAAAAGAAGCAATCCATTTAAAATATCAAAGACAAAGAAAGCATCTCATATAATATCATATCACATAAGCTATTTATCACAAAATATTTTTGAGGTTTGTGAAATTATTGCGTTGGGTCTTTTATGTTTTTTTTAATCATTTGTTGTGGTCTTTAGGTTAACATGTGTGCTCACAAATAGTCATTGTCATCAGGTTCCATCTAAAAAATTTGTTAAAATAATGATGTAACACACATATAAGTCTCACATATCTAATGATATGATGCCACGTAAATGGGGGGGTTTGGTGCAATGGAGGATGTGGTGATTTTATTTTTATTTTTTAATGTTTTTTCTTTTCTTTAAAGTTTTTTTTAATGGTTTATAATTTTCAAAAAATATTTTTGTATTTAATCCACGTGGCGTTATATTATTAGATATGTGAGACTCACATGTGTACCATGTCATTAATTTAACATATTTTTGGATGGATCAGGACAACAAGTACTATTTATGAGCACATATTAACCTTAAGGATCATAAATAACACAAAAAAATATATATATCAAAAACGTAATCTGATAATTTCACAGACCTTAAGAACGTTTTTGTGATAAAAAGCTTATTACACAAGCCCAAACCTAAGGTGTGGTTCCAATTCGCAGCCACTGCTATTAGAGTACTTTTCATACTGCTGACATTATTTTTTTTTCGGCTGATGTCAGCTGTACTTTTTGTTGTCGTTGAATAAACGAGTGTGTTAAACCAAAGGGGGTTAAAGCCCAGAACAAGACATAAGGCAACAGCTTTATAGCCAGCTTTAGTTTTGTTGTTAGGTTTTTCTGACAATTTATTAAATGGACAAATAAATACACAATTGGGTGGATTTCTGAATTCAAACGTACCAGAGTTAATTAGTACTGGACTGAGATTCACTTGAGATCCAAATATTAAGAGAAAGAGAGAAGTTTCTTTAATGCTCCTTGGGATCCTCATATTAAGAGAGAAAATTTGAGTTTTATTTGTTTATTTATACAAAGCGACATTGGGATGGGGAAATTAAACATAGAATCTAGGATGTATGGATAAATGTTCTTGATCACTTAAGCTACAAGCCTTTTGCGAGTTTTCTCTTCTTTATTTCTTATATGCACTAGTATGTTTAGTTCGCGGATTGAACTTCTTGGGAATAAACTTCCCATTTCTAATCCTATGATATGGGAATGAAGGATATATTTATTCTCATGTTTGGAAACACTCAGAAATGAAGACTAGGAAATGTTATTTTCTCCCATTTGGTTACTGCAGTATTAGGAATGAAAAGTTCAATTTTTTTTAGCAATACCCTTGTTTTATTATTATTAAAATTATTAGCATGAAAAGTTTTTTAAGGGTCAAAAGTGATATTTAAAAATAATAACATGGTTAAGTTAGTTAAAAACAAACTGCATTAAATGTTTTCCCAAGTGGGGGGAAAAAATTTCCGAAGGTGAGCCAAGTATGGGTGGGCTCATTTGGTTTGGTTTGGTCTTGAGCAAAAATCGTATGCTGAATTGATCTCCTCGGTAGAGGGAAACTCAAAGCCGATGTCGAACCACCACGCCTCAAAGCGAGGCCGCCGGTTCACCAAACGAATAGTTCGGTGCGGCTCGATTCCTGTTTTGGATGTTGATAGCTTCGCACCAGACATAGAGAGAATGATAAGGAGAGGAGTGAGAGTAGATCGTAAGATCTAGCCACGCAATCTTGGCGGCAACGCTTTCTCACCATTGAGCATATCTGGGAAGTGGCAGAGCCACGGTGGGGTTGCACAACCTCTTGGAAGCCATGGAAATAGGCTTGGAGGTCCCTTGAGCTGCTGGTGCGACCTCTTGAAGCAGTATACCAAGTGCTCGATGAATTGGCTAAAGGAGAAGGTCTGTGCGCAGCATAGCGCTGTCCTTTTTTTTTTTTTTTCAAAGCAAGGGAAATTTTTTAAAATGACCTGGCCAAAACACGTCGTTTTTGGTCAAGTTTGAAAAAACAAAACAAAACAACAAATGCCTAACGTATCTTCTAAAACCCCCCAAAAAAAAATTTGTTATATTTTTATTGTTGTTAATTGATATTGTTATATTTTTCTTTTTTCTTTCTTTTTCTTCTTTCTTTTTTCTTTCTTTTTTTATAATTAAGTGGCTCGAAGTGGAAAGCTAGAAAACATGGGTGCGAGGAACAAGGGATGAGATCCCAACATGCTTTCATTATTCAAGGACGTTGTCTGATGCTTTCCTTACCATTTAAACCAGGATGTCCTTCAATCTGAAAATAAAAGCAAACTAGAGAGAAAACATAAGCATAAATCAATCAAAAATGGAGTTCCCATCGATTCATGAAGCTTCAACATATTTGAATTTATCCCCTACTCCTTCTTCAAATCAGGAAACAACACATGAAAAATATTTTGTTTCCACACTCTAGTTTTCACACCTGTTCTACCTCCGTGCAAGCTGTAAATATGCACAATGAAATCCCAGCAAATATGCATAAAGTCTTCAAAACCCCTTCTTCTTTCGGGTATTAGATAGAGGGTTTCTAGGGTAGGTTGGGATTGATGGTAGAGTATTAATGTGCGTGTTTGCCTGTATTTTAAAAAAAAAAATTATTATTAGTTTTACATTAGTTTTAAATAATTGGATAGGAAATGACTCTTTTGTCCTAAAAAAATGCCTCAACAATTTGTCCTAAAAAAATTTCGACATTTTTACACTATGACCCTATTACTTGAGAGTTCTAGATCCGCCACTGATCTGAGAGCTAAGGGAGAGATGAGGAAAAAAGGAGGAAAAGGAGAGCCGCATGAGAAGGAAAGGGTAGGAGCGAGTGCAGAGGAAATAATGAGAAAAGATGAAGATAAAGCGTGCGGGGAGAGAGAGAGAGAGAGAGAGAGAGAGAGAGAGAGAGAGAGAGAGAGTGGGCGGCTGCTAATAATTTTTGAAAAGTTTAGGGGAGAAGCAATGAATATGTTAATCAGAAAACCATAACACGAGTAAATGTCTTACTGTAGCGATATGTTGAAGAGTTGAGAAGTTGGAGGATGTGGGTTCGAATCTGCTATAGCCGGTTTGGCCGTTTTTCTGTCTAAAACGGTTAGCCTTATTCAAGAGTATGAAATTTCCTCTACATGGGAAGTCCATACCCATATGAATCATTTATTTTTTTTAGTTTAAGTTTGATGACTAGGATCCACCTAAGTAAATTTGTTTAACAAAATTGATGTGTTAGATTTTATATTTTTTAAAATATATATAGGTAAAGTAATTTACATACAAAATAAAATCTAATTAGAGAAGATTGAAGAACTATTGGTACTTTTACTAAGGAAAAAATATGTTTTAGAACATAAATTTAGGGGGTGTATTCAATTGAAAGTTTAAAACATTTTAACGAAATTTAAAAGTCGAGATGTATTCAATCACGATTTTATAAAAGTCTAAAAAGTTATAGGTGTATTCAATTTAGACATTTTAAACTTCATCCAAATTTTTATGTATTCAATCATGATTTTAAAAGACTCAATAAAAGTTTTAGTGTATGCAAAAACTCATTGATTTTTAAGGAAATACAAAAAGTGGCGGATTTCGTTTGATTCTAAACTAATTTTAGGTCATGATAAATCTTTGTTTCCCCGAAGAGATTTTGATAGATATATTATTGTTATTGTCAAAATATTATTTCACCACCTCTACTACCACCACCGCCACAGCCACAACCACCAGCACCACCACCCTCACCAATGTCACCACCACCACTATACCATCGTCACAACCACCTCCACCACAATTGACATTGCCACCACCACCGCCCCCACCCCTAGCGCCACTAGCTCCACCACCACCCTCCCCGCCACCACCACTACCGCCGTTGTCACCAAGTTTTTTTTTTTTTCCTTAAATAATTGCATTATTTGTTTTACAAATATTTTATTTTTTGAATGCTATAAACTCCATTAAAATCAATAATACTAGTCTAAAAAACTGAATTAAAATTTATACACGAATTCAGTCAAAATTTATGTGGAGTTTATGAAATACGGTCAAACTCAATTAAACTCCATAAACTTTATAACTCATTTGAAATCATTTAAAATCTTAATTAAATACATTCCCCTTAATTTGTTATTCTAAAGAACTACTAATTTGTATACATCCCCCTTAATAAATCGTGACTTGACATATATGCTAAACAACTACTAATTTTTTATATATAATGAAAATAGAAGGCTTTCATTCATAATTGTCAACTACAAACAAGAAGTGTTTACAACAAATGGAGGCCGACAATTTGGCCTTGTTCAAATTTTGTCATAAAAAATGCCCATAGGAGGAAAATTCAGTCTAGGAAAAAGAGTACCACTGCACCTCCCAAACAAAATAACATAAAAACACCTCTATTATGTGTCTCTATAATCGTATAGAACAACAAACATGAATATAGAAATTTGATCTGCGTGGACAGCTTAGAAAATAATAAGAAGAAAAAACTATTGCAAACATGGGTGATACATATACTTCATCCAAACGTGACATGGTTTGGTTCCTCCATCGATCTGAACACTACATTAAAACTTAAAAAAAAATACTCTTTTTTTTGTTCAATCATAAGTTTTAGGATTTAACCCTTCTCTTTTAGGATATCTAATTTGATTTAATGGGTTTTCATCATGTCAAACCTTGAATTTATCGAATACAATTTGTCAGTTTTTGTTGTTTATATAATGATTAGTTAAGTATTGTTTATATAATGATTAGTTAAGTATTATAGGGAAACTAAAACTTGAGGCATCTTTCTTTAAAGAGAAATATGGCTACCACCTAGCCTATATATACTTGTGTAAGATGAGGATGGTACTATTTTGCTGTCTTCGGTCAATCACGGTATGCTACGAGTGATAATTTTTCTACTTCGCATCGTAATTGGCCAAGAATAGCAAAACAGTACTATCCTCGTTCCACACAAGTATTTCTCCTAGCACGAGTTGTGAGTGATGCCACAACACAGGTCCCCAAACTGTTTTCACATATATATATATATATATATATTTGTTAAATGCGCAACATACTTCCTAGTATACCCGTAGATAGCTGCAACTTTGCTTTTTATTTTTATTTTATTTTATTTATAAAGGTGAGAGAAAAGGCGAGAAAAATTCATTTGATCAACAGGAAAAAATAGTACAAATGACAAAGATTGTAAAGGGAGCTATCTCATTTACTATATAGTGAACATATGTAAAACCTTTCCAAGTGACCTAAGTCAACAACTGAAATGATTTGGAGAGAATCACTCTAAAAAATAACTTTTCTATACCCCTTTTCTATTGTTGGACTCAAGGTTCACATCTGCCGCAGTTTCCCCATATTTAGTCCAATTACATCAAGGATAAACCGATCACTAATCGGCATGACTCTCTTAAAGAGACTACTAACACTCAACAAACTTAACCAAGTTTCTGGAATTATGAAAGAAAAAAAATACAAATAACTCATAAAATTTCTAGACTTGACTGAACAAACTAGACCAAAACTAAAAAACTAAACAAAATGAATAACAACCGCCTCTAATCTTTCTCAATGACGTGACATAGAGAGTGCTACCTATTTATTCCATGGCCCCAATGCACTAATGAATAGTAAATATACCATAACCAAACAACAACAAAATGAGGCACAATCAAAACCAGCCCAGATTAGTGGCAGAGAAAAAACAACTGCCAAAGAAGAGCAAATTGACATAGATCCGGCAAAAATCAAAGAACATTGTTTTCCCCCTGGTACTAATCCAATGTTCATCATGTGATTTCATAATTTCAGTGTTTTCTTTACTTATTATTATAATTTTTTTATTGAGAAAATAAAAATTCGAGCTTCGACCATTTTTCACCATTAAGCCAAGAGTGTGAAGCAATGGCGGATCCACAACTTTTTTAGGATAAGGCCAAATTGAAAAGGGCTAATCGGTGCCTCATTAATGTAGTGATTTGGGGCAATTGACTCCCCCCAAGTTGGTCTTGGATTCGAAGCCTAGTATGTGCATTTGTGTGTGAGTTTATCGCCCCCTTCATTTAAGGATTTTCAATATAACGAAAATCAATATAAATTCATCTAACGAAAATTAATATGAATTAATCTAATCAAAATTCATATAAAATTATCAATTAAACAAATAAATCATAATTAATCATACCTCAAGATCCAATGATTGAGAGCTCCATTCCTCAAATAACACTATTTGAGGGATCCCTCAAATAATTTTATTTAAAGGACACCCTTAAGGGTCCCTTACAAACAAAAATTCAACAATCCAAATCATCTATTTTATAAGTCTACATTCATATATCGTCCTCACAAAAAACTAGACAAATTGGAAACCGTTTCGATATCCAATTGTATCCTCCAAAATCAATGAACACGGTACTTCAAGAAAGTACTAAATTTTCAATAATTCAATTGAGTGGTCCTACAAAATAGACAATTTGGATTAGTGAAATATAATACGGAGTGAGCCTTATAAGGGTGTTCCTCAAATAAGCTTATTTGAGGGATCCCTAAACTGAGGCTCCCTATATATATAAGCGCGTTTTGCACAACAAAAGAAGATGTTTGATGAGGTGTTTACTCGAACAATTGGCGGGCACTAATGGAGGAGCAAATTCCGACACCTCCAAAGCTTTTTTCAACGAAGAGAGAGTGCAACTACATTGCACGTCCTTGCACGTCTATGGCTTCGCCATTGGTGTGAAGTGATTGTGACTATTGATGGATATAAATTAAACATAAATTAACATTAGAGGGAAGCAAATTATTCAGAGTTGGTTCTTCTTTTTCATTTTTTAAGTGATGTTTCAATATTGTGTGTGAAGCCAAGTTGCATAGACAGACTAAGAAGCCGCCGCTCTACAGAAAAAAGATATCATCTGCCGTATAGTGGAAGGAACTAAATACCAAGAAGGCACGGGCGACAAGAAGGGTGGGGGGCCTCCTAACTCGTCCTAAGGCTTGCAATTGCAATGAATGAGATGGTTTCTCATCCACAATGCTCCAATGGTACAAAATTAAATATACAGACACTTCATTAATTTAGCGGATCCCATCATTTCTATAATTTCTAATTATGAGATACAACAAAGTTCACGCTCAAAACAAATTTATCTAATTATCAATTTCTACAAACTCGGATTTTCTTTTCCCTAGCCAAATACGATCAATCAAGACATGTAATGAGTGATAATTTTTTCATTCGACACGATAATTGGCTAGGAATAGCAAAATAGTGTTATCCTAGTTCCACACAAGTGTTTCTCCCAACCCTGGGGTGTGAGTGGCACATGGCCCCCAAACTTTTTTCACATGTATGTGTGTGTATATATATATATATATTGTGTGTGTGTGTGTGTGTGTGTGTGTGTGTGCAGTGGCAAATCCACATAGAGGCACGAGGGGTTAATTGACCTTTCAAGACCCAAATCCACCTTTGGAGGCGAAGATGTTGACCCCTGCAAATTGCCCACAAATTGCTTGATGAAATGCTCCAGAGGGCGTAGCACAACAGGCAGGTGCGGGCTGCTTTCGCTCAGTGCTTCCTTTGTTTTTGTTTTCCTGATGTCAAGACAACGACATTGTACAGATTACCTTATTTCCATTTTCAGCATTTAAGTAAATGTCTTTGTCTTTTTACTTTCATTTATTTATATATTACTCCATTTACTTAAGTTAAATAAGGTAAATAAGGAAGTATACCCCCCCCCCCCCAAAAAAAAATTGGATTCAAATAAAAATACTAGAAAATCAAATTCTCACCAAATCAAAATATGAAAAATCGGTTTTAGCGCAAAATGCGATTTAGGCTAAAATTTATGGCCCATTAAGTCAATATATACTTCATACTAAAATCTCATAAAATCAAGTTTTCTTTTTTTATCTGCAAGGAATAAAAGCAGCCAAAAATTAACTTGAGAAAATGATTGTTCCGAAAAACCATTTTTTTATACTTGCCAATATTTTTACATAAAACAAATTTTTACATATGACATGAATTCATGAAGGCACCAAGGTCAATTTAGGTAAAAAGTCTTGGATGTTCAATTCACAAAGAGTTTACAAGAATAACCTAACTCTTACGTATTGAAGAAATATTTGCTTGAATAAACTCTCCCTAAGACAGTACTCATAAGGGTCCAAAGTTTGAGAGCTAGAGCCCAAAAGAAATGCAGATAAAGTCCAAAATCAAAATGACGACGGACCTCAAAAATGACGTAAATGCCCTAAAATGAGCATAGTTGCACTCTTAAGTCGAATAGGACGAGATGCCTTGGGAGGCGAAGAGGAAATATTGCGCTAATTTTTTGGTTTATTATCACATTCTTAGAGATATTTCTGGTTTATTTCAGTATGTGCCTTTTTTTTTAAGTTGATGGAGTTCTCTTTAATAATGAACATGAGCAGATTGACATAGATCTACCAAAAATCAAAGAACATTGTTTCCCCTAGGATTTGAAAAGCTCTCTCTCTCTCTCTCTCTCTCTCTCTCTCTCTCTCTCATGCTTGCGTCCATTCTCTATTTTAAGCATTCCTTTCTAGGATCTACATAGGTTTAAGCTTAGAAAAATCCTGCAACATATATGATTAGTATAGATCAATGCTGATAACACCAATCTATGCTCGCTATAAAACGACGACCCAAGGCTTTGCATTAGTAAACCAAATTATTCTAACAGAAATAGAAAGTAAATTATCTAATACCATGTAAACCGCCTCAGCCTTCTGTAATCAATTTGTCTTCTAATAGTTGGATTCAGTTTTTTTAAAAGAAAATGCAATTGGAGAAACTCATATAGTTCGTTATTGATATGTGCAAAACTTCCATGAAAGTGAGAATAAAGATTAAATAAATCCTTTTTACCTTTAGGAGAATTACCATTATTACTTGAAATTCAAGTTGCTTACGCTTCCATCCAATGGAGAAATCTCTGTGTTAATAATATCCTCCCTAGGGCAGAATCTTATATATTTGCATCTTGGGGCACAAGATACAGAACGACCTCTCTCTCTCCTCATGTTTTACTTTCTATGAACTCGGCTGGATCACTACAAAGAGGTGAAAAATGTGCAGATAAAAGGCATGATGAAGAGGAATTTTTTATACTTTTTTTGGGCATGATGTGTTTGATTTTGTCTCATAGTCACATCAGACACGACTCTCATCTAATTATCGCGATGGTTACCCTCAGACTTGAATTTTTGATACTTTTTGGGCATGATGTTTTTGATTTTTTTATCCTTTTTGACCATTTACATCCTAATCTGTGGTTTCTAATCTATGAACTGAAATCAAAATTAGTTGTCTTTTCTGCTGATTAATTAGAGAGACATTTTCTTTCATGCGTGTGCGTTGGTGCATCAATTTCATGGTTCCTGCTCATGATGTAAAACATCCTTATAGTACATAAATTAAAAGCACTGATTAAGGCTGATAAACCATATCATCACACAACAAGCCAAAAGTAGAAAAGGAACCCTTGGAAAGTATATGTAAAGGACAAATATATATCGTAAACTCACAGGCTAGTAGTACCTTTATACCCATCACCACACGAATGCAAGTAGCCAAGCACTGCAATATTATATATATATATATATATATATATATATGTGTGTGTGTATATGTATACATGTATGTATATCTGAGTGAGTGAGTTCCAGCGTTGATCTTCATGCCAGCACTGGAAGGGCTGTGAAACTTTTATTTGAGACCTAGCTAAGTGATTTATTGAACCCCTAGTTCTTTTGTTTAAATTCTAACAAAAACCCACAAACTATCATTATCAACATATACATGGATATATTTAGATTCAATTAAAAAAAAAGACAGGTAGAACTATAGATATATATATATGAGAGACAATTAAATAATTAATTAGCAGAATTAAGATTCAACAAACAGCACAAGAGTTATAAATAAGCTTAATAAAAGAGAAAGAAAAAGAAAAAGAAAAAGAAAAACTTACCAAATTACATTGCATATGGGTGGCTTAATTTTGAAGCACACACATCAACATTAAGCAAAAGGAGCAGTTAAGAGGATCCATACAAGACACTGGAGGGCAAAAACCCCCCAAAGCTATCCATCATTTCAGGCACAAAAAGATCATCATAAAGCTCATCATCAGGGTATTGGGTGTTCACATTTGAGCTTGAACTCTCAGCAGGCTGCTCTTGGGCAGGAGGAGAAGCAGCATCAGCCACCACTAGATCCAATGCATCATGATGACGAAGAAGATGATGATGTCCAACAATCTGGGCCGTCGAATTGTTGTCTTCTGCAGATGAGTGCTCCAAAAACCTAGCTGGGTCCGGGAGCTCAGAGTCTTGGCCAGTGAGCTCTTGAACCAGAGCCCTGAATTCTGAGGCACTCGTCCTCACCTTCATTGGGTTGGAGATGTAAACCACTTTGATCCCCTGCTTCTTGGTTTTGCCTTTTTTTTTGGGCTTGGAAATTTGGTGGCCATGGCCATTGCTTTGTTGGGTAGAATTGTTGTTCATTTCTAGTGGACAAAAGGGCTTCAGCTAAAAAGAGTTTTGTGTGTGTATAAGTTGGTGATTATGATGAGAGGGGTTAAGTAGGTTATTATTTTCCTGGACTTTCCCGGAAAGAAAGTGTTTGGATGGATAAATAGAGAGAAAGTGAAGGACAATTAAAAGGAAAATTAAAATAAAAATCAAGTGGACGTTTTGATGGACGTATTCAATTGGAAACTAACCAAAAAATCATAGGGGGTGCCAAATTGGTACTTGCCCCAATCGCCCCATGCGCGTTTGAAACAATTTTCTCACAGATGCCTTGGAAAATGTAACAACAACACGCGCTTAGGAGAGCGTGGGAAACGTTCACTTGCGCGGGATTTCGGTGCCATAAGTGTGCCAATAATTCGACCACGTGGCATCATCCAAGTCCCCGGTTAGATGTCGTGACCTCATCGACTCCTGACACGATGACGTCACATGAGTGAGAGTTAATAACCAGCAGATTTTGCACTGGTCCGTCGGCTTCACTCGGCTCGGCTTCCAGAACTTGCCGAGTTGGCTCGAGGTACTGATCCAAAGTTCGTCATGTGATTTCAAATTTTTGGTGTTTTCTTTACTTATTATTATAATTTTTTATTGAAAAACGAAAATTCGAGCTTCGACCATTTTTCACCATTAAGCCAAGAGCTTGTGTGAAGCAATGGCGGATCCACAGGTTGTATGGGTGTGTGTGTATACCGCGCCCCTCATTTAAGGATTTTCAATGTAACAAAAATCAATATCAATTCATCTAACGAAAATTAATATCAATTAATTTAATCAAAATGCATATCAAATTATCAATTAAACAAACAAATCATAATTGATCATACCTCGAGATCCAACGGCTGAGCTCCCAATCTCTCAAATAGTGTTTATTTGAGGAAACACCATTTAAGGTCCCCTACAAAAAAAATATCAATAATCCAAATAATCTATTTTTTAAATCTATATTCATAGATCATCTTCGCAAAAAATTAGACAAATCGAAAATCTTTTATACATTCAATTATATGCTACAAAATTAATGAACACGGTATTTCAAGAAAGTACTAAAATTTCAATAAATCAATTGAGTGGTTAAATGATATCGAATTCAAATGATTTTTTTTTTTGTTTTTTACAGAAATGATCTAAAAAGTAGATAGTTTGGATTAGTAAAATACAATGTGGAGTGAGCGCCTATAAGGGTGTCCCTCACTTATTTGAGGGATCTCGTATTGTGAGCAACAAAAGAAGATGTTTGATGAGGCGTTTACTCGAACAGTTAGTAGGCACTAGCAAAGGAGCAAATTCTGACACCTCCAAGGGTTTTTTGGATGAGTAAAGAATGCAGCTGTATTGCACCTCCTTGCACTTCTATGGCTTCGCCCTTGATGTGAAATGACTGTGACTGTTGATGGATATATATTAAACATAATTATTTAGAGTTGGCTTTTCTTTTTCATTTTTTAAAGTGATGTTTCATTATTGAGTGTGAAGCCAAGTTGCAGAGACAGACTAAAAAGCCGCCGCTCTACAGTAAAAAGATATCATCTGCCGTATGGTAGAAGGAATTAAATACCAAGAAAGCATGGGCGACAAGGAGGGTGGGGGACCTCCTGAACCTCCTAACTCGTCCTAGGCTTGCAAATGCAATGAATGAGATGGTTTCTCATCCACAATGCTCAACTTTAGCCAAGCTCCAATGGAAAAAAAAAAAAAAAAAAAAAAAACTTTGACACTTCATTAATTTAGCCAATCCCATAATTTCTAATTTTGAGATACAATAAAGTTCACTTTCAAAATAAATTTATCTAATTATCAATTTCTACAAACTCAAATTTTCTTTTTTCTAGCCAGATAATGTTAATAAATGAAGACTCCCCTAAGACCACCAAACTCGAATTAATTGTTTTTGTAGCTTGTCTTACCAATTTTATCCTTTAATTTTGTTATCATTTTACTTTCTTTTTTTGAGGTCAAAGTTAGGAATGTGAGGAGAAAGCCGTATGCACGGGTACCATAGGGACTTGAACCAACGTCCACTTGGGAAAAAACTTACCTATAATAGGGATAACACTATATTGCTATCCTCGGCTAATGACACAATGATATGTGGAAAAGTTATCCTACGTGTTATTGCGTTATTGGCCAAATATAGCAAAAAGTGCTATTCTCGTTCTATGAGAGTTTTTCTCATCCATTTGGGATCAAACCAAAGGCATTGCCCAATCCAACTAATACCTCATTGGTACACTCCTATGTTATCCTTATGCACTCTACTTGTGACTGCATAAAAATTACCCAACCACACCCTGAGTCCGATGGTAGTCTCACATCTCACTGCAATAACCCAATCAACGTAAAAATGATTAGTTTAAATTTTTTTTTTTAAAAAGCATAAATGAGAATGTAAACAAGAAAATGATATAAAAATACTTTTAAAAGGAAGAAAGAGTGCATGAGAATAAACGTGGAGTGTAAAAATCACTGCATTACTGTACAATATGCTTTTTTAGTTATACTGCACTAATGAATTTGACAACATACATGGAACACAATATGAAAGTTCTATTTATAGGAAATGCCCCCTAAAAGAGTTATATATGAATGTGAAAAAGCAGAAAACGTTAAAATCCATGGCTTTTGGGGGGTTTCCAAATCTTGTATTTTTCCTAGAAAAAGCCAAACGAGTTTTCCCTTAGTTCAAGTGCAGCTTCTTCCCCTACCACTTTGCTCGGTGTCCGCCACTTGTGCATGGTCCTCACTCCCCATAATAATTTCATTGAGTACCAAATGAAATGACCACCTGAATATTATGAGCCTCAAGTCAAATTTCAAATATCTGCAGCCATACTCTTGGCTGTGTTTTTTGGGTGAGTTCAATACCTTTTTGGTCAATGTCTTTATGCCCGAAATATAGTTTATCATTGCGTTTCAAATTTAGCTAATTTAATCACTATATTTCACAAAGTTTATAAAAATAATTTTTAAAAATTATAAACCACTTTAAAAATAACAAAAATATGTAATTGTTGATTTTTATAAATAAATAAATAAAAAACTTTATAAATTATTTGAAGAATCCCTCAATAGAAGATATATATATATATATATATATATATATATATATCAATTGAGGATCATAGATATATTTTATAGATATTCATTCAAAGATCATTTCTACAAAAAATCACTAAATCCGATATCATTTAATCACTCAATTGAGTTATAGAAATTTTAATCTTTCTTGAAGCGTGTTCATTGATTTTGTAGGACACAATTGGATGTCTAATTTTTGTAAGGATGATCTATGAATGAATACCTAAAGAAGATAGTTTGGATCATTAAAAAGATTGTAGGTACCTCAAATAAAATTAATGGATATATATATATATATATATCAAAGACAAGACACAAGCGGCAATATAATGTTTACCATAATCAATCGAGCATATAGCATATTAACTCTAAACCTAAACCCTAAACCTTCTCCACTGCTAAAGACAATCCACTTGCTTTCTAAGTTGACCTTTCAAAAGGAGCATCAACAGTTTGGCGTCCGTCTGTGGAATCGATACTTAAATCTTATTTCTCTCTACCAAATTCGGCTCATTCTCCAATCAAGCCCTTCGCCTCTTCTTCACCCCACGCTCGGCTATGCCGACCAGGATAGCCAAGATACTCATCACCATACCCCTGCGGGACACCTCCCAAAAGAAACCTTGTGATATCAATCTTTAGGCGGTAGAGCGCCTCGAGCTAGTGTCGCCAAGATGTCAGAAATATGAACATCTTCATACGGAGCGTTGAGTGAAGCATGACTACCGCACCTTGAAGCATAACTAGGGAAAAGTCTTAGGCCCAAGGCTCCTAGCATGGCGTTACCCAAGATGTGGAGCATATCCAACCGAACCAGCCCGTGCCCTATCACCATAGCGCCCGGTCCAATCTAGGCTCAGCAAGGGTAAAGGCCCTCTTTACCCAGAGACAACTAAGCCGCGGCTCTTTCACATCACTCCACCGAAGGACCAGCCCCATGAACCGACGAAGGTCTACAAGGATTGTAGGGACCGTCTCTTGGACCATCAGACAGAACATATACCTATCCTGTTAAACTTAGGAACCCAAGGGTGACACACTAGGTCCCTTATTGAAGCCCACACACCTACCAAGTGGAGAAGGTGTAGGGGACTCGGATAAGGGACTTCTATGACCTGAAGATTGAGAATTTTATCACAAGCGTTTGAAGAACGAGAACCTTCCCAGCTCTGTTCCCCACCCTCGGGCCTTTGCACTCGAGACTCTCCCTCATGCCTACCTGCGCCATGAGGCTTCTCTTCGAGAAGGTTCGCGCTGGAGAGCGGCGATGGCGTAGCCACCCCCCATTTGGCAAAGCCACGACCTGGGCCCTTTATCGAACGCATCCTCAATTATCACGGGAGAAGGACATCCGGCCTCTCGTATAGCCTTCTGCGGCATAGAGGATCCTCTCACCCACATTCCACTCCTTCGGTTTGCCCTCGGGTGCAATGGCCTTAGTGATGATGGCGTGCCTCTTCTTCCCTTCCATTCTCGGTGGCATGACCACGAATTGGTTATCTGAGCTAAACCCCGCACCATCAACTCATTTGAGTTTGACGGACCTTCTAGATCACTTCATGATTGGACCGATCGCCTATACTCATGAGCGACTGTACATGCCGGCAAGGCGAGGCGAACTCATTCGAGTATGTGGCCGGTTCAGCCACAAGTACTCCGCTGCCCGGACATCGGCGATCGCCGCCTTTGGTGCTTTCAAGAGTGGCCTCCATGAGTCAACTTCCGCTACCTAGTTCATAGCAGCAGTTGGAACATATATGTAGAGCTAATAAGCGACGATTCACCAAGGTGAATACTTCAATTTCAAGCGTGGCCTAGCCACCGTGCGTAGCACCTTGATTCTCCACCTTGATGCACCTAGCCCCATCTCGATTCTTCCACCTTAAGCACCAGGTACCCGCAATAAAAAGAATAATAACTACGGCATAGCCGGTAATAACAAGCAGGCAGACCACAGTCTAGTGGAAGCAACCTTCCCATGACAAGTGATCGGGCCCCACTTCCCTTCACACCCAAGCCTAAGTTCGAGGTCTTCACCACTCTTAACACCACATATTAGAATGTCTAGTGCATGAAGCACCTATCATACCCAAATCTCCTCTCAAGAGACCAGGCAGCAAGCCTATGCCCAACACAGTGTCTTCTATAGCTTTCATCAGTTTGGTGGCCACGATACGAATTTTGTGTTGCCTTACAACATTATTGAAGGCCTCATCCGTGAGAACAGCTGGAGAAATATGTGCCCCATCTCCCACCCCCTCCACCTAACCCTCACCAACAGCAGATCAAAATGATCTCAACCATCAATGGAGGTCCTACAATGGCTGGAACCTCCAACAACTCCATCAAACATTATGTCCACTCCACCTATGCACACTAGGTCTTACCGAGCAGGGACGCTTGTCGAAGATGCAAAAATCAGATTGGGCCCCATTACCTTCTGCAGGAGGAAGAACGTGGTGTCATTCTCCCTCATGATGACCCACTCATTATCCATGCGGACATCTCTAACTTTGATGTTGGGAGTATTCAGGTGGACACTAGCAGCTCGACTAGTGTGATGTTTGCTGATGCTTTAACTAGCTCAAGGTCCGTCTCACTTGCTCGACCGAAGCATCACACCCCTTGTGAGCTTCTCTGGTGAGGTTGTCTAGCCTATTGGAAGCATCCATCTCCTCATCTCTATTGGAGCAGTGCCTTAGCGGGCGACGGTCACCACTCACTTCCTTGTTGATTGTCCCACACCTACAATGTCATCCTTGGGTGCCTAACCATTGCACAAATGAAGGTCTTCATTTCCAGACATATGTTCTCTTTGAAGTTCCCAACCCCACAAAGCATGGTCTTGCGGCGACCAACTTAGTGCCCATTGCTATGCTTCAGCAGTGAAATCCACCAATCGACAACAAAGGGTAAGGCCCTCGTAGTAACCAAGGCTCCAACCCTCCTCGCTGGCTTGAATGACTGAATACCCTAAGGAAGAATTTGTCACCTAGCAGGCCGAACCTATGGAAGATCTTGAGCTTGTCGACCTCGGGATGACATCCCGGATCGGCAGGTCGAATCGGCACCCCATCTCATAGGAGCTTCGCTCGACCTCATGGCCTTCCTCGCCTCAACTCGAGGTCTTTGCACAGTCTTACAGCGATATGCGGCATATCACCTGATATCATCTTCCATAAGCTAAGCATTAATTCTGTCATCCGACCCGTTCGGCACAAGTGTTGTGCCTATGACCTAGAGAGGTATGAGGCCATAAAGGCGGAGGTGGATAAGTTGAGTAGCATTGGATTCATCAAAGAGGTGGACTACCCACCTGGCTAGCCAATGTGGTGATGGTCCGTAAACTCAAGAAAGGTTGCGCATGTGCGTGGACTACCCTAACCTCAATCGAGCTTGTCTGAAGGATAGCTTCCCTTTACCATGAATCGACCAGCTTGTTGATGCCTGGCCGCCACGCCCTCCTCAGCTTCATGGATGCTTTACTCGAGATACAATCAGATCTTCATGCACTTTGATGGCCAAGCTCATACATCCTTCATCACTAACCATGGCCTTTACTGCTACAAAGTTATGCCCTTTGGCCTCAAGAACGCTGGGGCTACGTATAAGCGTTTGGTGAGCAGCATCTTTGCCTTACTAATTGCAGCACCATGGAAGTTTATGTTGATGACATGCTAGTCAAGAGTCGCATTGCTGGCTAGCACATCTTCAACCTATCCGCTATGTTCACCATCCTGAAGCAGTATAAGATGAGGCTCAATCCCACAAAATGTGCCTTTGGCATGGCTTTAGGAAAATTCCTTGATTTTATGATCAACTAGAGAGGTATTGAAGCCAATCCAGAGAAGATCCAAGTCATCTTAGATATGACCATACCTAAGATAGTCAATGACATCCAGAGTCTTTGGGCGCGTTGTAGCCGACCAGATTATCTATAAGGCCATGATCGCTGCACCCTATTCTTCAAAACACTTAAGGGTAGCAAGAAAAGCATTACAGGACTGCTGAATGTGACAAGGCTTTCAACGAGCTCAAGGAGTATATGAGCAGACCCTTTATTTATCAACCCTGAGCTTGGAGACACCTCACAATGTATCTCTCTATCTCGCTCGACGATTAGCTCTGTGCTCATCAGGCCGAAGGAAAGTCTGAGCACCCAGTACATTATGTTAGCAAAACATTACAAGATGCCAAGGTTCAGATACCCAGACATTGAGAAACTAGCATTCGCCCTTATAGTTTCGGCTAGACGCCTCAGACCATACTTCCAAGCTCACACCATCCATGTCTTAACCAACCAACCATTCAGGCAAATGTTGCAGAAACCAGAGACTTCTGGGAGGTTGGTTAAATGGGCCATTGAACTAGTTTGATATCCACTACAAACCCCACCCAGCTACAAAGGGCCAGGCCATTGTTGACTTCATTTCAGAATTCATTGACAAGTTTGGCTACTACCCAGGATCATAACCGAACCTAATCTTTTTTCAAGCCAGGACAACGCCGCCAGCAATGGCACCCTAGACTTGACCCAACCCTTATGGACCTTATAGGTAGATGGCTCCTCCAATGCCCAAGGATGTAGGGCCGACCTCGTTCTCATCTCCCCAGACAAGGTTGTTCTTGAGTACGCTCTCCGCTTCAAATTCCACGCATTCAATAATGAGGCGAATACGAAGCACTTTTAGTCGACCTTGGCTCGCCAAGAAAATGGGCTCAAGCAAATCCAGGACATTCAGCGATTTATAGCTCATTGTCCATCAAGTCAACCAGGACTTCACGGCCAAGGACATCTCTATGATAGCCTACCTCCAGCATACCCACCACTTGCTTGCAACTTTCGACGCACATCTTATAAGCCAAGTACCACGCTCTGTGAACAGTCATACTGATGCATTGGCCAGGCTTGCCTCGGCTTTGGAGCAAGGCATAGGACGCAACATCCACATCAAGTTCTTAGATTAGCCCAGCACACAAACACCACTTATATGTGCCATTGATCATAACCCTACATGGATGGACCCCATCACTCAGTTCTTACAGAACCAAACACTACCCGAGGATCCTGCTGAAGTAAGACGTGTTCACTATAGCTCTTCTCAATACTTGATCATCAATGGGGCCCTATACAAACATGGCTTCAGCCTCCCCTTCCTACGGTGCCTGACCCCAGAAGAAGGTAATTATGTCATTCGGGAAATTCATGAAGGCATCTGCGGAAATGACTCAGGCGCTCGCTCACTAGCGCACAAGGCCATTAGGCAAGGATACTTTTGGCCCTCACTTCACACTGATGCCCAAGCCTTCACCCAGAAGTGCGATAAGTGTCAGCAATTTGCTAATATCCCTCAACTCCCAACTAAACCATTGACAGTCATGGTCAGTCCTTGGCCACACTAAGTCTTTCTTTCTTTTTTTTTTTTTTTTTTTTTTTTTGGATGAGATTTCCAAATCCTTATAAAAATTTATTCATTGATCAACTCTTGTGCCTTTAAAAATTGCACTTTTGCTGAAAAATTTATGGGTCTGCCATTGAATCCATTTTCACCTTATGTATTTATCTTATACACGTGTTATAATATAAGTGAATATTTATAAATACATTTCCCTAAAATGGGAGAAAGTAAACCCTATCATTCATCCATATTATACACGTCTATCACGTAACCATACTATTGTAGTATTCTATAATTTCTCCAAAATATGAACTTTTAGAAGTCTATTGTTTATTTTGTTTGCGTCTATCAATAGACAAAAATAATAATGTTTCTCGAATATTCTTCAATATCTGATAAATATTCAATAGAAAAATAATTAGGATTATTTGTTAGAATGATTCAATCAATACTAGAGAATTTACTCACTCGGGTTGAGAAAAAATTAAATGGGTTGAAAGCTAAGGTAACTTATTATAACTATTTACACGCAATTTTATCCACCTTATGTAATAGCTGAGGTGACTATGCCACGTCATTTAATATCTTTTGTTATAAACACATAAAAGCTGAAAACAATGAAGCTATTTATTTTTTCAAATAAAACTATTAATTTGAAATTCTGTCTCCCGGCCACCATTCCCGTCGTCCCTAGTCGGATTCCTCACGGCAGCAGTCTTTGTTCGATGTGTCTGCTTCAATTTTAATTATTTTGCAGCTTTCACAAAATTGGGTGGACTTATTGGGATAAAAAGGACAAAGGAAGCAACAAACAATAAAAGCCAAAACATCATAGATGTGGATGAGTTCAGAAATGCGTTTGTGTGCTTTAAAGAGATCTTGCTTTTTATTTTTCTTTTTTCCTTTTATTTTTTTTATTTTTTTCTTTAATGAAGAGGTCTTGAATTTTCAATGCTTGGATTGCTTAGAAATTAAAATAAAAATGGTCAACGAGGTTTAACATAATGGAAAAGGGTCTTGACTTGCAGACTAGAGGTCTTGGGTTCGAATCTCCATTACATCTTAGTTGTATGTGTTTTAGAAACCCCTTGCCTTGTAGTTTAGACCATCACTTGTACTAAAAAAAAATTAAAAGAAAATAAAGAAAAATCTCAATAGCTTAATTTGGAAAAGAAAAGGGCAAGATACAAAGATGGTAATTGTTTGCACGATTTATGTGCTTTAATTAAAAATATATGTATAATTAAAAGATAGCTCATTAAAATGTGATAAGAGTAACATTATTGGTAACTAAAATGAGTATTGCTATTCTTACAAACATTTGTATACCACCTTATATGGAATATGAAGTGAACAACCACATCAATTAAAAAGTGTCAATAAATCATAAAATAAAAGAAAATGTTAAGTTAGTTATTTATTTATTTATTTATTTTTTTGTAAAAAAAAAGTTTAGGAGGAGATTGACTACTCTCACCACTAGCACCAGGGCATATCCACAATCTCAAGCCGAAAGGACTTACGCATAACACCCAACTGCTAGCTGCCATCGGTATGAATTTATGTAGGAAATTACAGATCATGCACCAATGAGGATTGTTGACAGGGACTCGAACAACTGGTGGGGCAGCGCAGGGACCTTACCAACTGAACCAACCCTTGTATGCTATATAAGGTGGTATGAGAATATCATATACAAATGTGGTAAGAATAGCTTTATTAAGCTAAAAATTATTTAACGAATTGTTTTATTTTTGTGAAAAAATTATTGATGAAAGGAAACACCAAGTAGAATTCCATCTTTCATTTTTACTTGCATACGTAAGACATGGATACTATTTATTGTTGGCGTGAATCACTAAATCACAATAGAAATTATAGACAATTACCTTTATTATCATTGATTTGTAATTATAGGAATACCGGTTTGACCGGGGATTGTATTTATTTCTTTTTTTCTTATTGTAATTACTTCCTAGATAGAATTGTATTTGTATCACTATCAATACCTTATGAGAAGAATAGAAATATATTGAATTATTTGTAACCCTAAATTCTATTTAAGTTAGTATCAGAGCAGTGATCCTAGGATCTTGCTGCCACTGCTATTCTTTGCCTTGCTCTCTACTACTATTGTTACTGTTGTACCTTGAAGCAATTTTTCCTACCCTTGCCTTGCCACAAATTGTTACTATTTCTCCCTACCTTTGCCCTAAATTTCCTGCCCTTGCCTAAATTTGCTGCATTTTATTGTACACCCTACCCTAATATACTTTTATGGCTTGTGACGATATTGAGATTGGCAACCTTTTTATTTTTATTTTTATTTTTATAAATATATATGTCAAGACGTTGCTGCAAATGCTTCGATTACTTATGCTTCTACTCCAGTTGTGACTGTTGTTTCTCAACCGATGTCTAGTCCTTACGGTTTCAAGTTAAATGGCACCGACTACACTCTATAGTCCCAAGTCATTACTATGTTTATTGTGGGCCGAGGGGAAGATGGGATATCTTACTAGTACTGTTCCAGAACCTGCTCCTAATGCGGTCACCTATGAAAAGTGGGTGATGGAGAATGCTATTGTAAAAAGTTGGTTAATCGATGCCATGAAACCGAGTATGATGAATTTGTTTATTCATCTTCCCATTGCCAAAAATATTTAGGAGGCCGCATCTCAGACATATTATGAAGGTGTTGATAGATCAATTATCTATGATTTATCTCGCAAAGCTATGTAGATTAAGTATGTAGGAAGATCCATTGCGTTCTATTTTTCTGATTTGAAGGCTATCTGGCAGGAGCTTGATCACCTCAAGCCAATTACTTTTACCTAGGTTGACGCGATTAACGTTCGTTAGAAGGAGATTGATGAGGAACGTGTCTATCTGTTTATGACTAGTGTTCATGATAATTGTGATCTTATTTGCGGAGAAATCCTTCGTACATAACCATTTCCTAACCCAGTGATAGCCTTTGTCATTGTAAGGCGTGAGGAGCAACGCTGCAATACCATGCTTAATCCGATTAGTGCTTCCAATATGGCCATGGCTATCAAGAACCATGGGAATCAGTCATTGACTTAACACTCATCTCATGGTTCTATTGCTAGGAAGTGTACTCACTATGGCAGTACTCACCATTCTATGGAGTAGTGCTTTTAGAAGAATGGATACCCCCAATGGTGGGATAGCTATAAAGAGCGAAGGGCCCGTGAGGGTCATGACAACCGCCCTAACCGGGAGGGAAATGCCGTCGTTTGTACTATTGAATTGGCACCTATTACATCCTCCATGTCTCATATGGTGTCTGTTCCCTCTACTCATTCTAGGGCAGATATTGCCATTCTCCAACAATCAGGTAATATTGGTCTATCTCTCCTTGCTATTGATTCTCAAAAGGACCATGTTTGGTTTCTTGATTCTGGAGCTATTGATCATATGACTTTTGATGCTTCTCTTCTTCACCATCATTGTTCTCCTGCTTGTTTTACTGTTGCTAATGACAGTGGTGTGCCCTCTCTGGTCACTAGTGTTGGAAGCATTGATTTGACTCCCTCTCTCACATTGGACCATACTTTATTGATTCCTACGCTCTTTGTTATATATTTCGTAAATAACAAAATAATTAAATTGTTTAGTATTAATCTATCCTACTTTTTGTCTTCTTTATGATCTCAACAGCGTGGAGATTATTGGGCGTGGTACTGAGAGAAGGGGCTTGTACTATGTGGATAATGTGTGTGAGGACAAAGCTCTGTCTGTCAAGGGTTCGAACCGTTCAGTTGAGGATCAATTGTGGTTATGGCATCTTCATTTCGATCATGCTTCATTTGGCTATTTACAACATTTGTTTCCGTCTTTATTTTCAACTTGTAAACCTTCGAATTTTAAGTGTGACACTTGCATTTGGCAAAAATTCACTATGCATCTTATCCTATTAGCTCTAATAAAAGATTTGTGCCTTTTGCTTTGGTACATTCTGATGTTTAGGGCCCTTCTCCAATTACTACTACTTTTGACTTCCGTTGGTTTGTTATTTTTGTGGATGATTGCAGCACATGATGTAGTTGTACCTGATGAAAAATAAGAGTGATGTTTTTGCTTGCTTTCGGACTCTTCACTAGATGATTAAAACTCAATTTTCTACTACTTTAAAGGTGCTCGTTTGGATAATGCTGGTGAATATGTTAATCATGTCTTACACAGTTATTTTTAGGAACATGGAATTCTACATGAGACTACTTGTCCCTATACACCTTAACAGAATGGTGTGGCTCAAAGAAAGAATAGCCAAATTCTTGAAATTACTCGTACTAGTCTTATTGGTGCACGTATGACCCCCTAATTCTGGAAGGAGGCGATCACCTTTGCAGTCTATCTTTTTAATCTTGTTCCTACCAGTGTCCTGTAGTTTAAGACCCCATTGGAAAATTGAAGGCTTATGTTTCCCTCCCATCTAATTTCACTCTTTTACCTCATGTTTTTAGGTGTATAGCTTTTGTGCATGTTTTTGTGAACTTGCACAAACACCGACGTATGAAATTCGATCCGTGTGTTGTGAACCGTGTGTTTATTGGTTATCACCCCCATCAGAAGGGTTATCGGTGCTTTCATCTGTTGACTCGACGTTTTTATACATTTTTCGAGCATGAGATGTATTTTCCTCACCCAGTACCCCCTTCTCCTCTTTTAGGGAGAGTAACATTGAAGAGTTGAAATGGATAGAGTTATTTCAAGATAATATTGAGGTTAATTGGCTAACCATGTGTGACTTGACAGCTAGTAACGAACCGACTTTCACAAAACCGGTCTGTACATATCAGGCCGATCCGCACCTGCGACCGAACCTTCTAGCAACACCGCACCCACAACTGATAACGTCAACGTCGCCCCTCTCTCTAGTACTCGACCCTTAGTCTCCTCATGTTGACATTTCTGAGGTAAGTATAGAATCTTTGATTAATATTAACAATGATTGTGAAATTTTTGAGCATAGTGTATATCAATTACCACCAAGGAGTAATTGTGGGAAGCCACCAAATAGATATTCACCAGAGATTTTGACAAAGGTAAAATATCCTATTGCTCATTATATGTCTACTAACAGATTATCTGAAGCTTGCCAGGCATTTGTAAATCAAATGTATACGGTGGTTAATCCTAGTAAAGTACAAGATGTGTTATTTGATTCAAAATGGGCTAGTGTTATGACTGAAGAGATGCAAGCTCTTGAGAAAAATCATACCGGAGAATTGGTGCAACTGCCAGAAGGGAAGAAACTAGTTGGTTGTAGATGAGTTTATACCATAAAACACAAACCATATGGTTTTATTGACAAGTATAAAGCCAGACTTGTGGCTCAAGATTTTACCCAAACTTATGGTATTGATTATTAAGAGACATTTGCACCGGTGGCTAAGATCAATACCATTTGAGTTCTATTATCTTTAGCTAGAAACTTTAACTAGCCATTGCAGCAATATGATGTAAAAGCCCTTTTTATGTGGAGACTTACGAGAGGAGTCTACATGTCATTGTTGCCAAGTTATAATGCTTCTAATGATGCCAGTGTTGTGTGTAAATTTAAGAAAGCACTGTATGGATTGAAGCAGTTTTTGAGAGCTTGGTTTGGGAGATTCCATTGTGCCATGAAAAAATATGGTTATGAGCAGAGCAATGCTGATCATACTTTATTTCTTAAACGGAAGAATGGTAAGTTAGCAACTCATATTATTTATGTGGATGATGTGATTGTGACTGGTGATGATCTTGATAAAATCGGCAAACTAAAAGGCTATTTAGCTTTTGAGTTTGCTATGAATGATCTCGGTGGATTAAAATATTTTTTGGGTATTAAGGTAACTCGTTCTGAACATGGAATTTTCTTGTCACGAAGAAAATATGTTCTTGATTTGCTAAAAGAAATAGGTATGCTTGGGTGTGAGTAGATTGGTGCTCCTATAGAACAAAATCATGGTTTGGAAGAATATCTAGATCAAGTTCCAACTGATAAGGGATGATATAAAAGGTTGGTTCATTTGATTTATTTGTCTAACACTAGACTTGATATGGCATATGCAGTAATTGTTGTAAGTAGGTTTATGCATAATCCAAGTGTACGACATATGGATGCAGTAGTCCGAATTTTGAGGTATTTGAAGTCCGCACGAGGAAAAGGTCTGATGATGGAATAAGAAAGAGAAAGAATAAAATTAATTAAAAGGCTTAAATGTCCAAATGGTCCTTGTGTTTTACCCATTTAGCCAATTTAGTCCCTGTATTTTTAATTTGGCTAATTTAGTCACTGTGTTTACATATGTTAGCCAATGTAGGACAATCTGTCAAATAGACGTTAAAATAGACATATGCATAGCACGTGGGTGGGCATAAAGGTATTTTAACACAAACTCAATTGCTAAAACGCTTGCGACTCTTTTCCTTGGCGTTCATGAGAATTAGGGTTTTCAAATTTTATTAGTTCCCTTGAATATCAACCAGTTCACGTGAGTCCGCATAAAGAGAGCAAGGAGACAAATCAAATCTAGATCTCTCTCTCTCTCTCTCTCTCATGGTGATTGCTGTAAATTGCAGTTCCATGTTGTTTGGGTTTGCTCCCTCTCTCATGTTTACCGTACGTGAACAAAATAAGGTTGCTGATGCCTTAGCTGCCAAGAGCTATGATTTCCCTTTGGGCCTTCATGTTTTGGATATGGAACCTCTCTTCCTTAATGAAGTTCTTGCTGCTGATGCTAGCAGTACCCCTAATTCAAGGTTGATTCCTATGTAGTTTGTTTGATTTTGGGTGTTTGGCCTCGTGTTGTACCCAAAATAAAAATAAAAAATTAGAAGGAATGTAAAGATCTCAAAACCAAAACCGAGTTGATTGAGCCTCTATCAGATTCGATTCGTCTCCTTGCCATCTTTATTCGAACTCAAGTGAAGTGATTGATTGAATTTGAAACCCCAATTCTCATGAACGCAGACTATGACAATTGTCATTGGCGCCAAGGAATAGAGTCGCGAGGGTTTTGGTTTGTGTTAAAATACCCTTATGCATGTCTATTGTAACTTCTATTTGATAGATTGTCCTACATTGGCTAACAGATGTAAACACAGGGACTAAATTAGTCAAATTAAAAATACAAGGACTAAATTGGCCAATTGGATAAAACATAGGGACCATTTTGACATTTAAGCCTAATTAAAAAGGAAAAGGGGAGTGGAGAAATCATATCCTAAAACATAACCTATAAAAAGCAAAGAGAAGAGAAAGGAAGGGTTAGAGCATTTCCAGCAAGGGGCCTTGGGGGAGGGCTGGGGGTGGGGGCAAGTCCAAAATGGTGTTTCCAGCAACAAAAATCTGCCAGGGCAAGGTGTGGGCCCCAGCAAAAAAATCACCTAGGCTAGCCCTTGGGAGGTTCACCAGTAGCAAAACTCGTTTTGGCATGGCGTCGTGGCTTTTTAAAATTTTTTAACGTTCACGCGCCAACTTTAAAAAATTTAACGCGCCGCTCTGATGACCCCCATCTGTTCCACGTGGCGCCCACACAAGTCCGATCCACTTTATTCCAAATCCAACAGCCATTTTTCGTGAATAAAAAAATGAAAAAAAAAAAAAATCAAAACTCGCACCTAACGGCTCTCTTCCACGTGGCGATGCTCTGGGCACTCCGATTCCTTTCATTCCAAATCCAACGGCTGTTATTCTGCCCAAAAAAAAAAGGAAAAAAAAGGAAAAAAATTTGAAAAAATACTGATTTTTTTTCCTATAAATACCAACCAATACTATTCACTTTTAACACCAACTCTTCATACATTTTCTTCTCATTCTACCATTATTCACTTTGTAGTCAATATTTTTTTCACTTTGAAGTTGAATTTTTCTAGAAAAATTTATGGGTTCTTCTAGTGAAACTGGAGGGGCATGGAGCGTCATGGAAGATGTTAGCTTGTGTGAGTCTTGGCTCCACATTAGTCATTGTCCCGTAACGGGCAATGAGATGAAATTATGTCATATGTGGAAAAAAAAAATCATTAGGATTTTTGTAAAAGGGTAATTGGTTCGACCCGTACAGATCAGGCACTATCTAGTAGGTGGAAAATTCTTAACAAAGAGTTGGCGAATGGAGGGATGCCTTGGCAAAGGCGATGGACAACCATAGAAGCGGGGAAAATCTTACCAGTGAGGTAAATTATTTGTAATTTTTGTTTTATTAATTTCTATGTCATATTAAAATTTATTTAAATATTTCTTGCAATTTATATATTTTGTTAACATTTCTTGTATTTCCAATATTAATATGAATGTTTGTTGCAATATTTAAATTTTGTTTTGCATTTCTAATAAATTGTTAAAGTTTCTTGTATGTCCATTAATTTTTTTTTTTTATACTTGTTGCATTGCCAATAATTTTTAAAGTTTCTTGCATTTTCATTTCTTTTTTATAGACTATACAAGCACAAATGTTTTTTGATGCTATTGGGTAAGGGAAAAAAAGTTTCAACACTACCCATTGTTGGGAGGTGGTGAAGAATTGTAAGAAATTCCAAATTATTCTAACGGGTCCGACGGTAGTCTTGAGCAGACGCCACTCCATAAGACACCGACATCAGATTCACCTATGGATTCCCTAATGAGTCAAGACTCACCTATTGAAAAGAAGCCGAGGCCTATTGGGAGGAAGGCAGCGAAGGCGAAGAGAGTGAGTAATTCTACCAAGTCATCATCTAAATTTTTGGAGGAACTTTCAAAGATGCAAGCCATGAGAATTGAAATGGACATGAAACAACAAGAGCACGATAGGGCAATTGATGTAGAAAATGCAAAAGAAAGGGAGTATGTATGCTAACAAAGGGAGTATGCACACCAAGAAAGGGAGTATGCACGCCAAGAAAAAATTGAAAATAAGGATCGGGAAACAATGGCCATGGATACAACCCATATGTCCCCTGAAACAAAACAATATTGGAAGCTAGAACGAAGGGATGTTATGATATGAAGACTTTTTCGTGACGATAGACCTAGCAACACGGATTGGTTAAATGATCAAAACAATTAAGTTAGTTTGTTTGCCTTTCATTTCATTGTACCATTAAATTAGTTTGCTTGCCTTTCATTTCATTGTATTTTTTTGTTTAAAAAATTAGTGGTAATTCATGTATTTTATTTTATGAGTTGTATTGATTTTCTTGTAGTGAATGAGGAAAATATTCAACAAAATTTCTTTTTATTCAAAACATTCCATACATAAAAAGCAAACCACAACCAAAGCATAAAAAATAAACAAACCACAACAAAAGCATAAAAAAACAACAAAGCATAACTAAAAATACAACATAAACATAATGCACCAATCTCCACATCTTCACTTGACTTCATTGACCTTCATTGCCTTTCACCACCCACTAATGCTCCATCAAGTCAACTTGACGGTGTTCATGAATATACGACGATTGCATCTCCGTGTAGCGCTCAATCATACGATGCATGAAAGTACCGTCTCTAACCAACGGATCATGCTGCACTGGTTCTCCATTTGGCCCCATAGGTTTTTCATAAATTCGTGTTAAGGTCGTGTTCATGGGATCTGGTTCATACACTTCATCAACATCGTAATCATACTCATCTTTCACAATCATGTTGTGGAGGATGATACAAGTCATCATTATACTTCTGAGCACCTCCTCGTCAAATAGATGCGCCGCGCCCCTAATAATAGCCCACCGAGCTTGAAGGATACCAAAGCACCTCTCCACATCTTTTCTGTACCCCTCTTGATAGGCAGCAACAAATTTTTCCTTCTGGGATCGGGGATGTGGAATTGATTTCACAAATGTTGTCCATCTCGAGTAGATACTATCAGCTAGATAATACCTGTTTTGATAGACGGTATTATTGACTTGATATGTGATATTTTGGCATTCACCTCTCAAAATATCATTGAACACCGGGGATTGACCCAGGACATTCAAATCATTTTGAGAGCCGGCAACTCCAAAGAAGGCGTGCCAAACCAGTATCAAAACCAAGAATCGCTGCCGGTGATGATACTTTTCTGCCCTTTTCGATTACCATAATCCCCTTGCCAAGCAGATGGACAATTTTTCCATTGCCAATGCATGCAGTCAATGCTACCAATCATTCTAGGAAATCCACGAGACTCGGCTTTTTGTAGAAGCCGTTGCAGTCGGGGCGTAGGTCTGTAGTCCAGGTGTATGATTTTCCATGCATCACAAAATCGCACCAAGCTCTCCAAAATAGTGGACTTCCCCATCCGGACAATCTCATCCACCTAATCAGAGATGACCCATACGCCAACATTCGTATCACAGTGTGAACTTTGCTTGGGAAGCACCCCAAATCTCCAGCACAATTTTTCTTTTGAACAAAGTAGTCATCATAATTGCAAATATCATACATGACTTTATTGAACAAATGGGGTTGCATTCTATATCTTGCTAGAAAATGAACATCAGAGTACAGAGATTGTGGGATAAAATAATCTTCCAGAAGATTCTTACCCCAAGAATGTCTATGTCTATCCACATTCGATGCGGCCTTCTCGTGAACCACGCGGCTCTGGTTTTCTTCCTTCAAGAAAGCAACAGCCACACCAAGTTGCTCATCTAGTTCTCTCTGCCCTTTTGCTTGCAGCTCTTCTGCGCATTCTTGCTCGCTTTTCTCGCTCTTGACTATCAAAACATCTTCCATGTCTGACATTGAAAATGGAGAATGAAATCTAAAATCTGAGAAATAAAATCTAAAATATGAGAAATGAAATCTAAAATATGAGAAATAAAATCTAAAATATGAGAAATGAAATCTAAAATATGAGAAATGAAGATGTACAGAAGATATGGTGTGGGAGGTATGAAATGAGCCTCTGGTTTTATAGAAAAATTTAGACAAATAGAGATGACACGTGGCGCAATTTTAGAGGATGAAAATCTTATCTGAAATTTGAAATTCAAATGAAATTTGGAATTGGAAATTTATCGGAATTTGAATTTCGAAATGTATTTGAAATTCAAATTTTGAATTTATCTCAAATTTGAATTTTGAAATGTATCTGAAATTTATTTGAAATTTGAAAGCGAAAATCATATATGATATGAATAGTATTGACACGTAAAAACCCAAAAATCTTATCAGAAAATATTATCAAAATTAATTGTTTAAATAAACAAAGTTGTGAAAAAACAAAAAAATAAATAGTATTTGCTATGGCAAGGAGTTAGCTATGAAAACACATATTTCTTGGGGAGATAGGTTATATTTACGTGAATAGTGAGCGTAAATAGTGAATAGTGTTAGGCTCCTGTGTTAACAGTGGAAGTGCTCTTAGACAAATAGAGATGACACGTGTCATTTTAGAGGATGAAAATCTTATCTGAAATTTGAAATTGAATGAAATTTGAATTGGAAATTTATCTGGAATTTGAATTTGAAATGTATTTGAAATTCAAATTTTGAATTTATCTCAAATTGAATTTTGAAATGTATCTAAAATTTATTTGAAATTTGAAAAAAATCATATCCGATATGAATAGTATTGTGCATAAAAACCCAAAAATCTTATCTGAAAATATTATTCAATTAATTGTTTAAATAAACAAAGTTGTGAAAAAATAAAAAATGAATAGTATTTGTCATGTGCTGAAACACACATTTACTGGGAGATAGGGCCGCCACTATTTATGTGAATAGTGAATAGTGGCTGCCTAGGGCTCTCTTGCCATGGCAAGGGCTAACGGGTGGAAGTGCTCGTAGGGAAGCGAAGAGAAGCGAGAGAAGAGAAGCGAAGCGAAGCGAGAGAAACGAAAATGGCCAGGAATTCAGTGGTTTTGATACGCCAATTGCTTGGCAATCGCAACCACCCGTGTGCTGCAGGTTTTCTTCATCATCTTCACACCCATCCCAAACCTAACTTCAGTACCAAATACCGCATCATCTTCACCGATTAGAGTGGATAGCCGTTTCGCTCCGACCCAACTCTTTCAATCTCTGCGACAGGGACATGACCCCTCCGCAACCCTACTTTCAGATTCAGATTCAGTTTCAAATATTTTACTTTCAGGTCGCTCAAACCTATTCGTCATTAATAGCCTCATCATCTGTTACGATGCACTTGATAAAGTTAAAGGTATGCCAGTTTCTCCACCAACCTCATCCTCCTATTAATTTTACAAATTTTCGAAATACCAAATTAAGTTTTGTTGTGCATTTTTAATTTTAGTTTTTCTAATTCCTTGGGATAGATAAACGTATGTCTGCTGTTTTCTTCTACACAGCACGCTGGTGCCGGACTAGTAAGTTGTAACGTCTAATCAATGAATTTACTTTCATTTTTAAGTGTAAATTTGCTTTCATCAATCAAGTCCTTGGCAGTGAAGTGCTCCTTTTGGTATACTTCTTGTGCAGCCTATCAGTGGATAACTCCAATCTTTGATGAGTTGCGTGAGCAATTCCCACATATAACAATGTTTAAGGTTTACACGGATCAGGTGTGTAATTTTAATATGGTGAACTTGGATCAATTTTTTATTTCTCTTTTTAGGTCAAAACAATGCAAGTGTTTAGGGTAATTAGTATTTCTCTTTTGAATTGGTTTCTTGTGCAGCATGCTATGCTGTTTCATATACCACAACAATATTCAGATTGTTTGGGCTGAGGGATAAGTTTGGCTTATAAAGGAACCTGTAATTTGGATTTAATGATTAAAAAGTTGGTGCATAAGTTAAGGGAAAACAATTGAACAAGATGTGAAAATCATTAATTTTGTGAACTAATTCATTGTCTTTGAAATAAAGAATATTTCTCCTTTTATTGATTAGATATAGAGAGGAAGTTACTTTTATCAAATTGATAGTATGAATACATCACTATAGACAAGGAGTCCCCACAGACAACAATACAAAATATAGTCCCGCAAATCCTGACAAATCTAAAGTGTTAACAATTTTAGACCTTTTACATTCCAAATATAGTTTAGGCTGTACTACACTTCACATTGCATCTAGACTGGATGCATAGAATGTGGTTGGGAAATATTGTTGGTGAATAGATTTTGACAGTCCATGATACTGAGAAGAAATTAAATTTTCTTCTTGGAGTTTCCCTGAACAGTTGAAATGACATAAAAATGTCTAGTGAAACTAGGCATAGAGGGTTTTATCCTATGCTTGTATGCTTTTCTGAGCTTTTTGTTCTGGGTGAAACTGGCGTAGAGGGTTTCATTAGCTATGCATTAATCGCTTGCTCATGTCATGCATTAAGTTGTTTTCCAATCATGATATTATATTACAAATTTATAAATAAACCCAATCCTAGACATGTATTTATAAAAAAACCCAAGCACTATTTAAACATAGAAACACACCCAAAATCAACTCCAAAGTCAACTTTTTGGGTGTGTTTATAAATGGGTTTTGAGTGTGTGTAATGATTGGTTTTGGGTGTGTTTATAAAGTGTTTTGGGTGTTGTTTTGTTGTGCCTTTATTTTAGTATAGCTGATGTCGTTTATTGTCTATAGAATGGCCCTGGACCCACATTGAATGTGTATAGAGTTCCTCGCAATATGGAAAATGATTCGATCCTTCTCTTAATTTTTTTTTTTTTAATCAGGTTACTTATATCAAACAGATAAGATCAATACATCACTATTGTTTATACTATTCTACACTTCGCCTTTCATCTTAAAGTGGTTGGGATTCCGGAGAAGATGTTGCTTATACTTTCATAATAACAATAGAAATATTGTTGGTGAATATATTTGACAGTCCATGATACTGAAAAGTAATCAAAATTGTCTTTTTCTAGTTCTGGGGCATAGTGGGTTTTATCTCATGCT